>NC_047026.1:5301470-5554721 GCF_902652985.1 Pecten maximus
GGGATGTCAGGTGTAGAGATGTAGGGGTGTGGGGATGTCAGGTATAGAGATGTAGGGGTGTGGGGATGTCAGGTATAGAGATGTAGGGGTGTGGGGATGTCAGGTATAGAGATGTAGGGGTGTGGGGATGTCAGGTATAGAGATGTAGGGGTGTGGGGATGTCAGGTGTAGAGATGTAGGGGTGTGGGGATGTCAGGTATAGAGATGTAGGGGGTGTGGAGATGTCATGTGTAGAGATGTAGGGGTGTGGGGATGTCAGGTGTAGAGATGTAGGGGTGTGGGGATGTCAGGTATAGAGATATATAGGTGTGGGTATGTCATGTGTAGAGATGTAGGGGTGTGGGGATGTCATGTGTAGAGATGTAGGGGGTGTGGGGATGTCAGGTGTAGAGATGTAGGGGTGTGGGGATGTCATGTGTAGAGATGTAGGGGTGTGGGGATGTCAGGTGTAGAGATGTAGGGGTGTGGGGATGTCAGGTGTAGAGATGTAGGGGTGTGGGGATGTCAGGTATAGAGATGTAGGGGTGTGGAGATGTCATGTGTAGAGATGTAGGGGTGTGGGGATGTCAGGTGTAGAGATGTAGGGGTGTGGGGATGTCAGGTATAGAGATATATAGGTGTGGGTATGTCATGTGTAGAGATGTAGGGGTGTGGGGATGTCAGGTGTAGAGATGTAGGGGTGTGGGGATGTCAGGTATAGAGATATATAGGTGTGGGTATGTCATGTGTAGAGATGTAGGGGTGTGGGGATGTCAGGTATAGAGATGTAGGGGTGTGGGGATGTCAGGTATAGAGATGTAGGGGTGTGGGTATGTCAGGTGTAGAGATGTAGGGGTGTGGGTATGTCATGTGTAGAGATGTAGGGGTGTGGGGATGTCAGGTGTAGAGATGTAGGGGTGTGGGGATGTCAGGTGTAGAGATGTAGGGGTGTGGAGATGTCAGGTATAGAGATGTAGGGGTGTGGGGATGTCAGGTGTAGAGATGTAGGGGTGTGGGTATGTCATGTGTAGAGATGTAGGGGTGTGGGGATGTCAGGTGTAGAGATGTAGGGGTGTGGGGATGTCAGGTGTAGAGATGTAGGGGTGTGGGGATGTCAGGTGTAGAGATGTAGGGGTGTGGGGATGTCAGGTATAGAGATGTAGGGGTGTGGAGATGTCAGGTATAGAGATGTAGGGGTGTGGGGTGTCAGGTGTAGAGATGTAGGGGTGTGGGGATGTCAGGTGTAGAGATGTAGGGGTGTGGGGATGTCAGGTGTAGAGATGTAGGGGTGTGGGGATGTCAGGTGTAGAGATGTAGGGGTGTGGGGATGTCAGGTATAGAGATGTAGGGGTGTGGGGATTCAGGTATAGAGATGTAGGGGTGTGGGGATGTCAGGTATAGAGATGTAGGGGTGTGGGGATGTCAGGTATAGAGATGTAGGGGTGTGGGGATGTCAGGTGTAGAGATGTAGGGGGTGTGGGGATGTCAGGTATAGAGATGTAGGGGTGTGGGGATGTCAGGTGTAGAGAAGTAGGGGTGTGGGGATGTCAGGTATAGAGATGTAGGGGTGTGGGGATGTCAGGTATAGAGATGTAGGGGTGTGGGGATGTCAGGTGTAGAGATGTAGGGGTGTGGGGATGTCAGGTATAGAGATGTAGGGGTGTGGGGATGTCAGGTATAGAGATGTAGGGGTGTGGGGATGTCAGGTATAGAGATGTAGGGATGTGGGGATGTCAAGTATAGAGATGTAGGGGTGTGGGGATGTCAGGTGTAGAGATGTAGGGGTGTGGAGATGTCAGGTGTAGAGATGTAGGGGTGTGGGGATGTCAGGTGTAGAGATGTAGGGGTGTGGGGATGTCAGGTGTAGAGATGTAGGGGTGTGGGGATGTCAGGTGTAGATATGTAGGGGTGTGGGGGATGTCAGGTATAGAGATGTAGGGGTGTGGGGATGTCAGGTATAGAGATGTAGGGGTGTGGGGATGTCAGGTATAGAGATGTAGGGGTGTGGGGATGTCAGGTGTAGAGATGTAGGGGTGTGGGGATGTCGGGTATAGAGATGTAGGGGTGTGGGGATGTCAGGTATAGAGATGTAGGGGTGTGGGGATGTCAGGTATAGAGATGTAGGGGTGTGGGGATGTCAGGTATAGAGATGTAGGGGTGTGGGGATGTCAGGTGTAGAGATGTAGAGGTGTGGGGATGTCAGGTATAGAGATGTAGGGGTGTGGGGATGTCAGGTGTAGAGATGTAGGGGTGGGGATGTCAGGTGTAGAGATGTAGGGGTGTGGGGATGTCAGGTATAGAGATGTAGGGGTGTGGGGATGTCAGGTATAGAGATGTAGGGGTGTGGGGATGTCAGGTGTAGAGATGTAGGGGTGTGGGAATGTCAGGTGTAGAGATGTAGGGGTGTGGGGATGTCAGGTGTAGAGATGTAGGGGTGTGGGGATGTCAGGTATAGAGATGTAGGGGTGTGGGGATGTCAGGTGTAGAGATGTAGGGGTGTGGGGATGTCAGGTATAGAGATGTAGGGGTGTGGGGATGTCAGGTGTAGAGATGTAGGGGTGTGGGGATGTCAGGTGTAGAGATGTAGGGGTGTGGGGATGTCAGGTGTAGAGATGTAGGGGTGTGGGGTTGTCAGGTGTAGAGATGTAGGGGTGTGGGGATGTCAGGTATAGAGATGTAGGGGTGTGGGGATGTCAGGTATAGAGATGTAGGGGTGTGTGGATGTCAGGTGTAGAGAAGTAGGGGTGTGGGGATGTCAGGTATAGAAATGTAGGGGTGTGGGTATGTCAGGTATAGAGATGTAGGGGTGTGGGGATGTCAGGTATAGAGATGTAGGGGTGTGGGGATGTCAGGTGTAGAGATGTAGGGGTGTGGGGATGTCAGGTATAGAGATGTAGGGGTGTGGGGATGTCAGGTGTAGAGATGTAGGGGTGTGGGGATGTCAGGTGTAGAGATGTAGGGGTGTGGGGATGTCAGGTGTAGAGATGTAGGGGTGTGGGGTTGTCAGGTGTAGAGATGTAGGGGTGTGGGGATGTCAGGTATAGAGATGTAGGGGTGTGGGGATGTCAGGTATAGAGATGTAGGGGTGTGGGGTTGTCAGTTAGAGATGTAGGGGTGTGGGGATGTCAGGTATAAGATGTAGGGTGTGGGGATGTCAGGTATAGAGATGTAGGGGTGTGGGGATGTCGGTATAGAGAAGTAAGGGTGTGGGATGTCAGGTATAAATTAGGGTTGGGGGATGTCAGATATAGAGATGTAGGGGTGTGGGGATTCAGATATAGAGATTAGGGGTGTGCAGTATGTATGTGTAATGATTTTATAGGGTGTGCGTGTATCCTCAGGTATAAAATGTGGGTGGTGGGGATTCACATTATAGAAAGTAGGTGGTTTGGTTTATGTCAGTGTAGAGATTAATGGTGTGACTCAGGTGTAAGAATAGGGGGGGCATGTTTAGATAATAGATACTATGTATTGTGTGGAGAATTCAATTATACTCAGTAGATTTTGTTTGTCGGGGAATAATGTCAGGTTTAGAACAGTAGGGAGTTTCATGTCATATACTAGAAGTAGGTTGTGCAATGTTATTGGAAAATATACATCATGATTTCTGATTTTTAGGATGGAAATATCTGCTCAGTTCCTTCTGGCTGACCCAGTATGGAAGCTTGCTGGATTACTAACTGTTCTGCTGACTGTTCCATCATTACTGAAGTGGGGATGGCAGGTCTACATAAACAGGGTTTATCCAGCAAACAAAGCTTCAACAAAACCTCTACCCCCAGGGACACTTGGGTACCCGATCATAGGGGAGACAATCCATTTCATACTCAAGGTAAGATATTCTTACACTTATTTGTCAGGGGAGACAATCCAATTCATACTCAAGGTAAGACATTCTTACACTGATTTGTCAGGGGAGACAATCAAATTTAAACTCAAGGTAAGATATTCTTCCTGTAATTAGTCAGTGGAGACATTCCAATTTATACTCAAGGCAAGATATTCTTACACTGATTAGTCAGGGGAGACAATCCATTTCATACTCAAGGTAAGATATTCTTCCTGTAATTAGTCAGTGGAGACATTCCAATTTATACTCCAGGGAAGGCATTCTTCCTCTGATTAGTCAGGAGAGACAATCCAGTTTATACTCCAGGTAAAACATTCTTCCTCTAATAAGTCGGGGGAGACAATCCATATTATACTGAATGTTAGACATTCTTTCTCTAATTAGTCAGGGGAGACAATCCAATTTATACTTGAGGTGAGATATCTTAAGGGGCATCTAAACAGCAAATCCAGCCAAAACAGTTGATATTTTACAAGGCTATACATCCCTACTAGGGTGTTATATATATATATATAGGTTTGGTTATTTTTGTGGCTTAGAATTATTCCATGCTACAACTTACCACAAAGTAACTCTATAGAAGAAATTGTTAGCATCTACATCAAATTATTTGTGATTTTAAGACACTACATGTCCAAACAAACATTTTGGTATATTACATGACTATTTTTGTGCAATTTTTAAGCTATTTATTCGTGTTTGAAATTCAACATTATTCTCCTATATAGATGACCCTTAATCTAATTTGTCGGGAGACAATCAAATTGACAGGAAAATTTTATCTTTCTTATTAGCATCTCTGATGTATGCATGTTCATATATCACAACCAGCATTTTTGTATCATACATGATTTAAAGATATACTCCTTCAATTTTCATCTGCAAAATCCAGATTTCATCAAAGTTAAAAAAAATTCTTAGCTTAAAATTTCAATTAGAAAGCCATAATTGGAATCTAGGACAGCATCTTATGCCTTCCTATGGGAAATTTTACCAGGAAAGTTAAGAAATTTCCTAAAGTTAAAGAATTTTGATGAAACTGGGGCCCGACGATTGTAACCGAACACAGTCAATGAAATGTTTGTAAGTACAATGTATACCTATTTGTTTCAGTTTGCCGAATACTACCATGAGAGGCGACGTAAATACGGAACGATCTACAAAACACATTTAATGGGCCGTCCAACTATCCGTGTCAGTGAGGCAGAGTACTTGAAGACGATTGTAAATGGCGAGAATACAATTGTCGTGTCACAATGGCCTGAAGCTACCCAACGTATCCTTGGATCTGGCGCTCTGTCGATGATGTACGGAGAGACTCACAAAATACGTAAGAAATATGTTGCTGCGGCCTTCTCCCAAAAAGCACTGCAGTCCTACATCCCAAGTTTTCAGACAATATGTCGTCAGGCGTTTGCAGACTGGAAGAAACGTAGAAATATCCTTGCTTTCGAGGAATGTAAGACGTTGACATTCAAGATTGCCACTAAAGTATTGATAGGATTTCAGTACGATGAATCGTCCGACCTTGTTAGTCTGTTTGAAGAAATGATGTACAACACTTTCTCTCTACCTATCAACCTACCTGGGTTCGGTCTATATAAGGTAAGTTATGGTCCGGTTAATAAAGATCCACATGTGGGGAGGTCTAGAAGTCGTTGTTTTTATAGAGATAAACAAGATGAAGTAAAGAAATTGTCGACTGTTTTAAACAAAATTAGAAAAAATGATCTTAAAGTTAAAACTTCTACTGTTCAAACTTATTTTGAAATATCAAGTGCTTCCTTAAAATACCAAAATGCTCTTTGTCAGTACTAGACTCCTTTATTTGAAGAGTTCGGTCAGAGTGTATAATATGGTGTACTGTCCAGCCACCTCCGAAGTATTATAACACCATTTATTATACCTTATGTAAGATTCTCGCCTTATTATTGGTCAATTCCTAATCACATGACCTGAAACAATATGCAGTGTCAGAAACAGCGGTCAACATTGCCGTGGGATATTGCAATGTTCCCCGCTCCGCCCGAAAACGCACGATTGTTTCTTACGGAAAATCCCGAACATTGAGAAGGGAGACAATTCTTACAAACGCAACAGTGACACAGACAACTTGTAAACATGGAGCAGACATCCAAGAGGTTTGCCTCAATATTTGAGGAGGATATCGATAAATTGATATCTATTCGGTATAATAAAATAAATAGTGCCCTTGTCTGAGGGGAATATGGAGGATTGTTTCCCCTCGAGAACATTGTATTCCCTCGCCTTTCGGCTCGGGAAGATAATGTTCCCTCGGGGAAACAATCCTCCATATTCCCCTCAGACAAGGGCACTATTTATATAGTACTCTCCAGCCACCTCCAACATATTATAACACCATGTATTGTCCAACCACCTCCGAAGTATTATAACACCATGTGTGTGTAATGAATAACCATGTGTACCAAAGACCATGTATTGAGAACAACAATGTTATTCATACTAGACAACAATGTATTTTTCAGGGTTTGAAAGCTAAACAGAAGGTTGTAGCAGAGATTGATAAATGCCTGAAAAGGATCGAGGAGGAGGGTAGTGAACAGGATTTTACAACAGCGATGCATTTCATCCTACATTCCCAGGAAGGGGACATCACTATTCCACGAGAGGAGCTCTGCGAGGCCGCAAATGAGCTGTTATTCACCGGACACGACACAACCTCAAGTACACTCTGCTCCGTGTTGATGTATCTTGGGAAAAACAAAGAATACCTGGACAGACTGCGAACCGAACTCAGAGACAATGATTTATTGGATTATGAGGATGACAGAGTCGATCTGAACGTAACGAAGCTGAATTCTCTCCCCTTCCTCCACTGTGTAATGAAGGAGGTTTTAAGACTCGCTCCACCAGTTGGTGCTGGCTTCAGACGCGCAATCAAAACCTTTGAACTCGGGGTGAGTATACACCAATCTCGTTATCCAGAATATCTAATTAATATATGTGTTAAATATATGCCATATTATATGTTGTACTTTTATCTAAATATGTCTATTTAACATTTGAATAATTCAATTAAGAAATTGTTTTCATATAATATTTTCACATTTACGATCTTTTGAAATGGAGACAGGCATTGTAACAAAATGTTGTCAGGAACTTGTGTTAAAAAACCCAGTGAATAATCAATGTTCAGAAAATTCAACTAAATGTTGTAATCGATAATTAAAAAAAACACCGGTGGCCGAGTGGTTAAGGTGTCCCGACACTTTATCACTAACCCTCCACCTCTGGGTCATGAGTTCGAAACCTATGTGGGGCAGTTGCCTAGTACTGACCATAGGCTGGTGGTTTTTCTCCGGGTACTCCAGCTTTCCTCCACCTCCAAAACCTGGCACGTCCTTAAATGACCCTGGCTGTTAATAGGACCCTTAAAAAAAATAAAACCAATTTGTTTTCTTGTAGGACTATCAGGTCCCAGAAGGCTGGACGGTGTGCTTCGGGATTCGTGAAACTCATCATAATTCTCCAGTATTCTCAAAAGCACTCGAGTTCAACCCTGACAGATGGATGGAAGAAGTATCTGACCTTGGAAAGCAAGAAACTGGAAAGTTTAATTTTCTGCCATTCGGTTATGGAGGAAGGGTTTGTATTGGGAAAGAGTATGCTAAATTGCTTACAAAAGTCTTTATTGTAGAGTTATGTCGAATTTGTGATTGGGACCTGGAGAATGAGGACATTCAGATGTCATATATCCCGATTACCAAGCCAAAAGATCTTTTACCAATCCATATCTATAACAAGGGAGGTAACTAGATCATGCAGGGTTCTTCTGTATTTGACAAGATTAATCACTGCAGGCACAAAGTATCTTTGTATATTACAGGGGAGGTAATTTTGATCAGGTCGTTGTATTTCTGTATTTGACAGGGAAGGAAATAAGATCAGACAAAAAGTGTCTGTATATTACAGGGGAGGTAATTAGATCAGACAAAAAGTGTCTCTGTACATTACAGGGGAGGTAATTAGATCAGACAAAATGTGTCGCAGTACATTACAGGGGAGGTAATTGGATCAGACAAAAAGTGTCTCTGTACCTTACAGGGGAGGTAATTAGACCAGACAAAAAGTGTCTCTGTACATTACAGGGGAGGTAATTAGACCAGACACTTTGTACATTACAGGGGAGGTAATTAGACCAGACAAAAAGTGTCTATATATTACAGAGGAGGTATTTAGATCAGACAAAAAGTGTCTGTATATTACAGGGGAGGTAGTTAGATCAGACAAAGTGTCTCTGTACTTTACAGGGGAGGCAATTAGATCAGACAAAGTGTCGGTATATTACAGGGGAGGGAATTAGATCAGACAAAAAGTGTCTCTGTACATTACAGGAGAGGTAATTAGATCAGACAAAATGTGTCACTGTACATTACAGGGGAGGTAATTAGATCAGACAAAATGTGTCACTGTACATTACAGGGGAGGTAATTAGATCAGACAAAAAGTGTCTCTGTACCTTACAGGGGAGGTAATTAGACCAGACAAAAAGTGTATCTGTACATTACAGGGGAGGTAATTAGACCAGACACTTTGTACATTACAGGGGAGGTAATTAGACCAGACAAAAAGTTTCTCCGTACATTACAGAGGTAATTAGATCAGACAAAAAGTGTCTGTGTACGTTACAGGGGAGGTAATTAGATCAGACAAAAAAATATTACAGGGGAGGTAAGTAGATCAGACAAAAAGTGTCTATATATTACAGGGGAGGTAATTAGATCAGACAAAAAGTGTCTGTATATTACAGGGGAGGTAAAAAAAGTGTCTGTATATTACAGGGGAAGTAATTGGATCAGAGAAAAAGTGTCTGTATATTACAGGGGAAGTAATTGGATCAGAGAAAAAGTGTCTGTATATTACAGGGGAGGTAATTGGATCAGAGAAAAAGTGTCTGTATATTACAGGGGAGGTAATTGGATCAGAGAAAAAGTGTCTGTATATTACAGGGGAGGTAGTTGGATCAGAGAAAAAGTGTCTCTGTACATTTCAGGGGAGGTAACTAGATCAGATACAATGGTGAGAAAAAAACCCAGTAAAGTTAAACAGCTATGTGAAATCATTTTGGGAAGGGAGAGAAATCCCGGTGTCTATAAAAAGATGTGATATTATATTTATTTTCCCGGTGAAATAAGCTTGATATAAATTATATGTATACATTTTATATATGTGTGAGATTTTATGTAATGCACTTTTTATATTTCTACAAGTTTATTATTGAAATTTTAATCCATGCAGTAGTAATTGTTGGTACATGTGTAGGTATGTGAAATTCATTTAGATGTGATGAAAAAGATCCATTTTATTCAAATGGAAAATTATAAAAACACAAATATTTTTCACTAAACCATGTAATTAATGTTCATTGATGTATTGATTTTAAAGTTTATTTTGGAAGAAATGAAACTGTTTTTCACACAATGAAATCGTACAGGGTTTGTTTTCAATGTTAACATTTTGTCCGAGTTTATGTATGTCCAAATTTTGGAATAAAAACATGTTAAAGGAAAATTTTAGGGATATCTTGCTTTGCTTACCAGTGTACTGGCCTGTGTATATTTGTGTAAGGCAGAGAATTTTATATGTTTATATAGCATACCGGTGTATAAGGCCAATAACAGAATGTTTGTTTTTCATGATCTATTTAGCTATTTATATGTATGTATATGTAGACAAATGTCCAGACTTTTTAAAATCAATTGATTATTTGTACTTGCATGTATCTCGGTGACTTCAGATCTCGCAAATTGTGTTATGTTGGTAGAAATATTGAAAAAATTAACTGAGAATCGACTGGACTTCTCTTAGTCGTTAATTTGAAATTACACAAACAAACATATAGGTACAGTAAAGGAAATCGGACAGTCGAAAAACATAAATATTTTTCACTTGGTCTTATCATGATTGTACAATTGCAATATATCACAATGCTGTAAGAAAATGCAGTAGTTCATCAATAACCACTCAGTACTTCACCAATAACCACTCAGTTCTTCATCAGTAACCACTCAGTACTTCATCAATAACCACTAAGTTCTTCATCAGTAACCACTCAGTACTTCATCAATAACCACTCAGTACTTCATTAATAACCACTCAGTTCTTCATCAGTAACCATTCAGTACTTCATCAATAACCACTCAGTTCTTCATCAATTACCACTCAGTTCTTCAATAACCACTCAGTTCTACATCAATAACACTCAGTACTTCATCAATAACCACTCAGTACTTCATCAGTAACCACTCAGTTCTTCAATAACCACTCAGTTCTTCATCAATAACCACTCATTTCTTTATCAATAACCACTCATTTCTTCATCAATAACCACTCAGTACTTCATCAATAACCACTCATTTCTTTATCAATAACCACTCATTTCTTCATCAATAACCACTCAGTACTTCATCAATAACAACTCATTTCTTCATCAATAACCACTCAGTACTTCATCAATAACCACTCAGTTCTTCATCAATAACCACTCAGTTCTTCATCAATTACCACTCAGTACTTCATCAATAACCACTCCGTTCTTCATCAATAACCACTCAGTACTTTATCAATAACCACTCAGTTCTTCATCAGTAACCACTCAGTTCTACATCAATAACACTCAGTTCTAAATCAATAACCACTCAGTTCTTCATCAATTACCACTCAGTTCTTCAATAACCACTCAGTACTTCATCAGTAACCACTCAGTTCTTCATCAGTGACCACTCAGTTCTTCATCAATAACCACTCAGTTCTTCATCAATAACCACTCAGTACTTCATCAATAACCACTCAGTACTTCATCAATAACACTCAGTTCTTCATAAATAACACTCAGTTCTTCATCAATAACACTCAGTTCTTCATCAGTAACCACTCAGTTCTACATCAATAACCACTCTGTTCTTCAATAACCACTCAGTACTTCATCAATAACTACTCAGTTCTTCATCAATAACCACTCAGTTCTTCATCAATAACACTCAGTTCTTCATCAATTACCACTCAGTTCTACATCAATAACTACTCAGTACTTCATCAATAACACTCAGTTCTTCATCAATAACACTCAGTTCTTCATAAATAACACTCAGTTCTTCATCAATAACACTCAGTTCTTCATCAGGAACCACTCAGTTCTACATCAATAACCACTCTGTTCTTCAATAACCACTCAGTTCTTCATCAATTACCACTCAGTTCTTCATCAATAACCACTCAGTACTTCATCAGTGACCACTCAGTACTTCATCAATAACTACTCAGTTCTTCATCAATAACTACTCAGTTCTTCATCAATTACCACTCAGTTCTTCAATAACCACTCAGTACTTCATCAATAACCACTCAGTTCTTCATCAATAACACTCAGTTCTTCATCAATTACCACTCAGTTCTTCAATAACCACTCAGTTCTTCATCAGTAACGACTCAGTTCTACATCAATAACCACTCAGTTCTACATCAATAACCACACAGTTCTTCATCAGTAACCACTCAGTTCTTCATCAATAACCACTCAGTTCTTCATCAATAACACTCAGTTCTTCATCAATAACCACTCAGTTCATCATCAATAACACTCAGTTCTTCATCAATAACACTCAGTTCTTCATCAGTGACCACTCAGTTCTTCATCAATAACCACTCAGTTCTTCATCAATAACACTCAGTTCTTCATCAGTGACCACTCAGTACTTCATCAATAACCACTCAGTTCTTCATCAGTAACAACTCAGTTCTACATCAATAACCACTCAGTTCTTCATCAGTGACCACTCAGTTCTTCATCAATAACCACTCAGTTCTTCATCAATAACCACTCAGTACTTCATCAGTGACCACTCAGTTCTTCATCAATTACCACTCAGTTCTTCATCAGTAACAACTCAGTTCTACATCAATAACCACTCAGTTCTTCATCAGTGACCACTCAGTTCTTCATCAATAACCACTCAGTTCTTCATCAATAACCACTCAGTACTTCATCAGTGACCACTCAGTTCTTCATCAATTACCACTCAGTTCTTCAATAACCACTCAGTTCTTCATCAGTAACCACTCAGTTCTTCATCAGTAACCACTCAGTTCTTCATCAATAACACTCAGTTCTTCATCAATAACACTCAGTTCTTCATCAGTAACCACTCAGTTCTACATCAATAACCACTCAGTACTTCATCAATAACCACTCAGTTCTTCATCAGTAACCACTCAGTTCTACATCAATAACCACTCAGTACTTCATCAATAACACTCAGTACTTCATCAGTAATCACTCAGTACTTCATCAGTGACCACTCAGTTCTTCATCAATAACACTCAGTTCTTCATCAATAACCACTCAGTTCTTCATCAATAACCACTCAGTTCTACATCAATTACCACTCAGTTCTACATCAATAACCACTCAGTACTTCATCAATAACCACTCAGTTCTACATCAATAACCACTCAGTACTTCATCAATAACCACTCAGTACTTCATCAATAACCACTCAGTACTTCATCAGTGACCACTCAGTTCTTCATCAATAACCACTTGGTACTTCATCAATAACCACTCAGTTCTTCATCAATAACCACTCGATACTTCATCAATAACCACTCAGTTCTTCATCAATAACACTCAGTTCTTCATCAGTAATCACTCAGTACTTCATCAGTAATCACTCAGTACTTCATCAGTAATCACTCAGTACTTCATCAGTAACCACTCAGTTCTTCATAAGTAACTACTGTTTAATTCATCATTCACCACTCAGTACTTCATCAATAACCACTCAGTTATATTTTTCTCATAGTGCTACAATCCTGCGAGACTATTGCTGTAAATATGGTACAATATGGCAGTTATCTGGTCGTTTTGTTTTTCCTTTAGTGCTAAAAACCTATTTAAAATCTGCTTTTGTAGAATATATATCCGGTATATAAGACATAGTGCTAAGACCAGATAAAAAATCTGCTCATATCTTATTATACAGTATATTATATTACCACATTTATCCTCAAATAAGCCCCCTCCCCTAGTGTAAAAGTTTGGTATTAAACTTTGGGGAAGGCTTATTTGTATACAGGGGCTTTCTTGTGGATAAATATTGTGGTGTTATATCATGAGTTAACATGATTTGTCATATTTTTCTGTATGCCAACCTGGTAATAATCTGCTTTAACGCAATAAAATGTTATGTAAATAGATTTAGAAGTTTGTGTCTTCTATACACATGTTCACACGTCTTCTATACACATGTTCACACATCTTCTATACACATGTACACATGTCGTCTATACACATGTACACGTCATCTATACACATGTTCACACGTCTTCTATACACATGTTCACACATCTTCTATACACATGTACACATGTCGTCTATACACATGTACACATGTCGTCTATACACATGTTCACACATCTTCTATACACATGTACACATGTCGTCTATACACATGTACACATGTCGTCTATACACATGTACACATGTCGTCTATACACATGTTCACACATCTTCTATACACATGTACACATGTCGTCTATACACATGTTCACACATCTTCTATACACATGTACACATGTCGTCTATACACATGTACACATGTCGTCTATACACATGTTCACACATCTTCTATACACATGTACACATGTCGTCTATACACATGTTCACACATCTTCTATACACATGTACACACGTCGTCTATACACATGTTCACACATCTTCTATACACATGTACACATGTCGTCTATACACATGTTCACACATCTTCTATACACATGTACACACGTCGTCTATACACATGTTCACACATCTTCTATACACACATACACATATCGTCTATACACACACATGTAAATGAGAGATCGTTTTCAAGAAAATCACTTTCATCCATCATTCAAGATAATGACCAGTGGTGTTCTTCCCAAAACTGTCTCAGGATCAGGCCATGAAAACTTGATAAACCATATACTGTGATCAACTCAGTATTCAAGATAGATTAGGTCAGTAATAATGAAAATACATTTTAAAAGTTTTCAATTTTGAGATGATATTTTTGTGCTGCAAATTTACTGAAACGGAATTGAGACTTGAGACCTGACAGGTAATCTTCAATTTGTGACGAGACAGAATACCCTGGTATTCAGATAAACTGTGGAATTGGCTGAACTGTGTTAAGAATCTTGATAATTGCACTTAACAGAAACCACTCCATATTAGGATTGCTTTTATAAAAGCCTTATTAGTTTAGTTGTTTTATTACCTTGCCAACAACATTAACGATCATTTTGAGACAGTGTCTCACTGTAGTAGCTGGTGGCTACCATGCTGACTTAAGGAGGCATGTCACATGACATCTAGCGCAACTGTGGGACACATCTGGGAGGTGAGTCTGGTCCCTGACCTAAATTCAGTACGATACACAATCCAGCAAAGATACAGATCAAACTAGGCCCCTCTGATTTTTACCTGAGATGGCTGAAATAGACGAAGTATGAGCTACATCATGACCCATTCGTGTTAAAAACAAGAGGCCCAATGGGCCTGTATCGCTCACCTGGCTCTAGAGCAAATTTGCAGTTGATTGAGGTCATTTCTACAGATACTATGCTGATAACAACTTTATTCAAATATCAGAGTAAGCTAGGTTTATTCATGTCAATATATTTTTTAGTCCTTCATTCCAGCATACTATTGGCCTAAGATCGGGTCTTGGCTCTTGGCTCTAAGCATGCTACAGACAGGCCCAATATCAAGTCCCTGGGCCTCTTGGTTATTGAGAAGAAGTCATTTGAAGATTATAGTGTATTTGACCCATGTGACCTTGAATGATAGTCAAGGTCATTTATTTTAACAAACTTGGTAGCCCTTCACCCCAGCATGCTACAGGCCCAATATCAATTCCCTGGGCCTCTTGGTTATCGAGAAGAAGTCATTTGAAGATTATAGTGTATTTGACCCATGTGACCTTGAATGATAGTCAAGGTCATTTATTTTAACAAACTTGGTAGCCCTTCACCCCAGCATGCTACAGGCCCAATATCAATTCCCTGGGCCTCTTGGTTATCGAGAAGAAGTCGTTTGAAGATTATAGCCTATTTGACCCATGTGACCTTGAATGATAGTCAAGGTCATTTATTTTAACAAACTTGGTAGCCATTCACTTTAGCATGCTACAGGCCCAATATCAAGTCCCTGGGCCCTAGTTATTGAGAAGTCGTTTGAAGATTATAACCTATTTGACTCATGTGACCTTGAATGAAGGTCAAGGTCATTTATTTTAACAAACTTGGTAGCCTTTCACCCCAGCATGCTACAGGCCAAATATCAAGTCCCTGTGCCTCTTGGTTATTGAGAAGAAGTCTTTTGAAGATTATAGCCTATTTGACCCATGTGACCTTGAATGAAGGTCAAGGTCATTTATTTGAACAAACTTTGTAGCCTTTCACCCCAGCATGCTACAGGCCCAATATCAGGTCCCTGGGTCTTCTGGTTATTGAGAAGAAGTTGTTTGAAGATTATAGTGTATTTGACCCCTGTGACCTTGAATGAAGGTCAAGGTCATTTATTTTAACAAACTTAATAGCCCTTCACCCCAGCATGCTACAGGCCCAATATCAAGTCCCTGGGCCTCTTGGTTATTGAGAAGAAGTCGTTTGAAGATTATAACCTATTTGACAAATGTGACCTTGAATGAAGGTCAAGGTCATTTATTTTAACAAACTTGGTAGCCCTTCACCCTAGCATGCTACAGGCTCAATATCAAGTCCCTGGGCCTCTTGGTTATTGAGAAGAAGTCTTTTGAAGATTATAGCCTATTTGACCCATGTGACCTTGAATGAAGGTCAAGGTCATTTATTTTAACAAACTTTGTATCCCTTCACCCCAGCATGCTACAGGCTAAATATCAAGCCCTTCGGGCAGGTGAGCTAATTAAACTTAACTTCTGATGTTGGCAAAGACAAAAACAGACAATGTCATGGTATTTCACACAATGGCAAAGACAAAAACAGACAACGTCATGGCAGTTCTCACATTGGCAAAGACAAAAACAGACAACGTCATGGCAGTTCTCACATTGGCAAAGACAAAAACAGACAACGTCATGGCATTTCTCACATTGGCAAAGACAAAAACAGACAACGTCATGGTATTTCATAAGTTTAATCACAATCAACAACCCGATTAGTTAATCACCTTACAGGTAAAATAAACAAGTTTAGGTACAACAACAGATATTTCACACCAGTACAGGTAGTATGTTTTAGCAGTATCACTGTCAATCAAGGTGGAATATATTTAAAATAACATGATACTTTATAGTACAGATCTCTGTGATTAAATTAAAAGCTCACTCATCCTGTTTTCCAATCAATATAGTAATTATTTAAACAATCATTAAAACAAGTATTTGATTTAAAACATTATAGAGTATTTATATACTTAATAGGCCCAGTGTTCCAACAAATAAATTGTTGTCTATAAGTAGGGGGTCAAAAAGTCAAAATGTGAAGGGCAAAATCAAATGGAGACAGCCATTTTGTTGCCATGTTCAATTCATGATGTCACACCATTATTAATACGACATCACAATCAATTTCAGACTGGCGCAGCCAATCAAAAATGCTACAGGGTATCTTCCATTCGTAACATAATATGTAAAAATGTTATACAGAGTGAATCCACTCAATAACAGGCCGATTATGTGATATAAAGGTGTTCTGTATATTATATTTTGAAAGAGATAGGATTCTTGGTAGAGGTCAAACTAGTGGTTACTTTGGCTCGGTGTGTTGTGTCCATCACATGACCTTTGCTCAAGGTCAAACATTAGTAAATAAAGAATATTAAGACTCAAGAGCCTAGTAATACTATTTCATCAATGAAACGCACACAAAACCAAAGAAACTGCAATATTTCACACATTCTGAATTGCATAACACTATGGATGTCAACCGGTGATAGAAATAAATAAAATGTTTTGCTATAACTTTATGTATACACAGTAAGTTTTTTGACGTTTCATATATCAATGAAATAACACACGCCACTTGTATGATAATAAATAATTTCATTCATAAAAATAATTTAACAAATATAGAGATAAAGTCTCTGAAACAATAATTAATAAATATCAGCCATCGGGATCTCAAATTGCACATAATGTCCCATGCCTATGAATCTGTATCTATCATCAATAAATAGTTCTGCTTTTTTCAAATGATATCAAAATTCCATCAACACCTTAAAATCCTGATTTCTATTTAAGAAGTCCTTTAAAAATGTTTGACTTAGAATTTTATTTATTAAAGTTTGAAAGCCATAAACTGGATAAAATATCTTCAAAACTTTCTTGTAACGGTCCTGGACACAGGACACACATATTTGTAAACAACAGTTATCCCCCTTTGTGTGATAGACGTTACAAATATTCTACTTAACTCATTCACCCCTAAAGACACATTTAACCTCTTCCAATTCAATTTCAGGGGTAAATGAGTCAAGAGTTACAAAATATATCAAATAAACTGGCAAAAATTCTGCATAAGCTCTGAAGAAGACACATATATGCATAGTAAAAATATTCTTTTAGAAATGTATTAGCAGAAATAAATATAAACAAGAGTTTGATTTCAGTCTGGTGTTTGATTACAATGTAACATGTTTGATGTTTCCCCTTTGAATAATGACATGAAGATGTGTAGCACTAGTTATTTCCTGTGGGAAACAGAAAACTAAAATTTCCCACCACTTAAGTGTGGGAACCTTACACTTACCAACTCACCACTCCAGTGTGGGAAACAGAAATCTAAAATATTCCACCATTCCAGTGTGGGAAACAGAAATCTAAAATTTCCCACCACTCCAGTGTCAGACCCTTATATGTACCATCCCACCACTCCAGTGTGGGAAACAGAAATCTAAAATATTCCACCATTCCAGTGTAGGAAACAATAATCTAAAATATCCTACCACTCCAGTGTGGAAACCTTATATGTACCATCTCACCACTCCAGTGTGGGAAACAGAAATCTAAAATATCCTACCACTCCAGTGTGGGAACCTTATATGTACCATCTCACCACTCCAGTGTGGGAAACAGAAATCTAAAATTTCCCACCACTCCAGTGTCGGAACCTTATATGTACCATCCCACCACTCCAGTGTGGGAAACAGAAAACTAAAATATTCCACCATTCCAGTGTGGGAACCTTATATGTACCATCACACCACTCCAGTGTGGGAAGCAGAAATATAAAACACCTCACTACACCAGTTTGGGAAACAACATCCCACCACTCCAGTGTGGGAAACAGAAATCTAAAATATTCCACCATTCCAGTGTGGGAACCTTGCAGGATCCTTCCGGGAACCTTGCGGGAACCTTGTGGGAACTTTGTGGGAACTTTGCATATAAACGTACCCTACCGATATCCTTCTGTAGCCTACCTACTGACGTAACTGGCCTCACACCATAAACTACTCACTCAATGTAAGTTTACACTGACGCAATTTCCTTTTGATAATTAATGATTAATGTAGTTATTCAAGGAAAACAGATTTAAACTACAGCCTGAATGATTTTAGTCCTTACTGTATTTTTGTCACATCTGGGTAAGTTTACTCCTCCAATGTTCTCTCTATGTTCTCATTCACACTTACAACCTCTAGTGATACAAGACAAGGTCAAGGTCACAGGGTGAGGTCACATGACAGGGATACAGAGGATTGTGGGTAAACAAATCCAAGGGAATTAGGATAACTTCCTCTTACAAGCCTCTACTGTTCACAGTGTACCCTGTCAGCTGTCCCTGTCCGACTATCTGAACGAAACATGCCGAGATTCTAAATGGTCAGTCAAAACTGCATTGACCTTGACCTTCACAGTCATTGGCAGACCTTAACATGTGAAGACAAACACTGTCCGCTGTTAGGGGAAGCAACTCTCAATTGAAGAGGAGATCTTTGTAACAGGACAGGAGACTAACAATGCTAGTAGAGTAGTTTGTTGTTGTCCTAACGACCTTTACTCGATCTGCTCTCTCGAAATTCGACTTGACCATTTCATAATATTCCCCGTCACTCAGAGTAAAGGACTTCATGTTTGGGCAGCGTAACCTACAAAATACAGGACAAAAATACATTTCTAATATTAAAACAGGATACTGGAAAATTTACCCCAATAAATGAGATTTTGGTTTCATGACATCATGAACCAAAGTCTATTGGAAAAGTGATATAGAACTTAACTCTATGTGTTAGTTAGCAACTTAACCCTATGTGTTGGTTAGAAACTTAACCCCATGTGTTAGTCAGCAACTTAACCCCATGTGTTGGTTAGAAACTTAACCCCATGTGTTAGTCAGCAACTTAACCCCATGTGTTGGTTAGAAACTTAACTCCATGTGTTAGTCAGCAACTTAACTCCATGTGTTAGTCAGCAACTTAACTCCATGTGTTAGTCAGCAACTTAACTCCATGTGTTAGTCAGAAACTTAACTCCATGTGTTAGTCAGCAACTTAACTCCATGTGTTAGTCAGAAACTTAACTCCATGTGTTAGTCAGCAACTTAACTCCATGTGTTAGTCAGAAACTTAACTCCATGTGTTAGTCAGCAACTTAACTCCATGTGTTAGTCAGCAACTTAACTCCATGTGTTAGTCAGAAACTTAACTCCATGTGTTAGTCAGCAACTTAACTCCATGTGTTAGTCAGAAACTTAACTCCATGTGTTGGTTAGAAACTTAACTCCATGTGTTAGTCAGCAACTTAACTCCATGTGTTAGTCAGCAACTTAACTCCATGTGTTGGTTAGAAACTTAACTCCATGTGTTAGTCAGCAACTTAACTCCATGTGTTAGTCAGCAACTTAACTCCATGTGTTAGTCAGCAACTTAACTCCATGTGTTAGTCAGCAACTTAACTCCATGTGTTAGTCAGAAACTTAACTCCATGTGTTAGTCAGCAACTTAACTCCATGTGTTAGTCAGAAACTTAACTCCATGTGTTGGTTAGAAACTTAACTCCATGTGTTGGTTAGAAACTTAACTCCATGTGTTAGTCAGCAACTTAACTCCATGTGTTAGTCAGCAACTTAACTCCATGTGTTAGTCAGCAACTTAACTCCATGTGTTAGTCAGCAACTTAACTCCATGTGTTAGTCAGCAACTTAACTCCATGTGTTAGTCAGCAACTTAACTCCATGTGTTAGTCAGCAACTTAACTCCATGTGTTAGTCAGCAACTTAACTCCATGTGTTGGTCAGCAACTCCAGCCAATGTGTTGGTTAGCAATTTAACCTTTTGTGAAGGTAAGTAACTTCTTAACATCTAATACATAGACATGAAAAACCTAGGTAATACAAGTAGATGGTACTACACTTGTAGCATAATTTGAAGAAAACCTTAACTATCAGTAAGCCATATGCAGTACCAACATTTGTCATTATAAAACTAGCGATATCTTTACTGTAAAATTTGACAATTGTCATTATAAACCATTCCCAAGACATCCATGAGTTTATAAACCATTAATTAGACAATCTTGAGTATAATCTTCCAACAGAAATTGAAAATCCTTACTGACGGGGAACATCTACGTACAAAGTTTTGTTACCAATATCATACCTTATATGGTCGACAAATTTGTTGCTCTTGTCAGAGAAACGAATAGTGTCAGGATCCCATTGGATTTCGAGGCGTTCCATTCGGGGACAGTTCTGGGCGTACCACTCGATCACCTGATCGATATGGACCTTACTCTGCATCTTCAGGAACCATCCATTGGCTGTACCGAGTACACAGATCCTAGGTAAACAAACAAAATAACATGATAACTCAGATTCAGTAAACAAACAAAAATAACAGGTTTAATTAGATCAGGTAAACAAACAAAACAAATCCGTTATTAAGTGTCTGCACCGAATGTGACACTATCTACCCAGAATAGATTGACTCATGCTTTAAGTATAAAGTTCTAGTAACAAGTAGTGTAGGAGATGAAGCCTGGAACAGGTCACTTTGATGTAGGTCAAAGGTCAAAATGTAGGTCAGACTGACCTACTTTTGATACATGATAGACTGCATCACCAAGGTCAACCCATGCTCTAAGTATAAAATTCCAGTAGTGTAGGAGTTACAGCCATGACGGATGGACAGATACAACATGAAATTAGATTTCCCCTCAGTTCTGGTAGTGGACCGATTGATCTTAGAAAAAGAAGGGAATCTGACTGAATGGGTAAGTGATGCTTGTAAATAGTGTTACGGTCTCTGTTACTAATCTGTTTGGTTTGGTTTATTTTGTTTATAGTGTCCTATTAACAGCCAGTGTCATTTAAGGACAAGCCTGGAGGTGGAGGAAAGCCGGAGTACCTGGAGAAAAACCACCGGTGCTTAAAATGTTAAAAGTGTTTTCCCTATTCTTTTTTTCATTGTGCTATTTGTTAGCTGTGTATAATACTCCAATCAACATCCAGAGTCATTGTGAGGCAGGGTATCATTGTAGCAGCTGGTGGCTAGCTCAGTGAAAAACATACTGTAAATGTATATAATTTAGCGGTAATATTATTATAGCATTTTTTTTCGCGAGAGGTATTCAGTTAAACTATGATTACCGATATGCTAATTGTAGTTTATCTACATTGATTGGTTTCTATGGCAATCATTGTTGGTGTGCTAATTCAGACCGATGTACAATATCTAAAACCAATCTAAATCATGTAGATCTGTGAATTAATTTCGTTAGTTTTATCTGCAATATTCTAGTTACTGTAAAATATGTATTTTAGTGGTAATCTTATTTTAGAGAAATCTGCACATTCTGCTAAATAATAATGTAATTTCTGCCTGATGTTTTATATAGCAAGTATCATGAGAGAGCCAATTTATTATTAAGCAAAATTATTTTAAAGTGGATATCTGGTATATACAAATGTACGCTAAAATCTGATTCCCCCAAAATATCGTTAGGTACAATAACTGTAAATAGCATTTAAAGTATATCGCTCCTTGAACACCTTATTTTGCATTTTATCATTCATGAATCTGTTAAAACAAATCAGGAATGATGAGCAAAAAGGTCTAAAAACTTGACAGAAGAGAAAATTACTTCAATAAATATGTATATTGGTTTTCAAATGGAAATATATTTGTCATGCATTTACAATAGTGAATTGGACTTTCCATTCTTATTTTGCTATTGTATAGATTTCTGTGTGATGGTAGCAATGCTTTTTGACAAGGCGTAGATCGAACCAGCTGTCTTTATAGAATGACTTCAAGGCGTTTCTATCCTGTATTACATTCCTTACGTCAGAGTTTTATTGCCGGACGAGCAGCGACAGACGTTCCACAGCTCCACACCTTACTCTACCTTTTATCTGGAATGTATTTTTTTTGTCGGCTATCTAACAAGCAACGTAAAAATCTGGATAATCAATAGGGGAAATTCTTACCCAAGACGACCAATTACTATCCGTTCTCACACAACAAATTGGTCTGTCTTAAAGGCACATGGCTGTGTATTGATTTTACAAGGTTTATTTTCTAACTCTGGTAAACGCTTCCGTACCAAATAACTCCCATAACATCTCTCATAGATATTTATTTTTATTTTCGTCCCTAGACAAGAAATGTTGTGACACGACAATTAGCCTCTGTACAAGACTGTATGGTGAGCGACATTGTGTGGTATTTAACTTGTCAAAGATACACATGTCTACCACTTGACTCTTTATGAATTATACATGGAGCACCGCGAAACTAAGTAAAGGGCTGTCTCGAGTCCACGGAAACAGCTTCCGAATCTATATTATCAATCTATCACAGCGGAAAACTAGTCGATGAGGGGTATCCCAGCTTCCGATTCTATATTATCAATCTATCACAGTGGAAAACTAGTCGATGAGGGGTATTTTCTTATTGGTAAAGCTTTAAACATGATCAATACCATCTCATTTTCCTCCCCCTCCAGCAAGAAAAGTCGAAAGATATTTCTAAAACAAATAATTCCTAACTATGACAGAGATATAAAACAAAACATTGACAGCTGCTGAAGCTGGTATGAGGTTTTGAATTATTCCGAATTTGTTAAGATTTACCAAGAAAATGTTAATATAATAGGTCAGTATAATATATTGTTTAAAGTATTATCTCACCGATAGATCCTTAATCAACCCTTTATTTTCACGGTAAATATCAAATGTTCATACCTCAAACGTCTGGTTATGAAGACTTCTCAAAAATTTTACTTAAATAAAAACTAGAAATTGATTTTTTTCTTCTTTTTTATTTGCACTTAATTGACCTTTGACCTTTAAGTCAAAGACACACTGTACTTTGCCAGTGTGGTTATAAGGGTATACAGCAATTCCATTAGAATATCTTAGATGATTTAAATGTGATTGCCCAGAAGTTATTAGAAAAATATGCACTTTGACCTTTTGAAAAATATGCACTTTGACCTTTGACTTCAAGATTAAGGTCAAATTGACCTTACAGTGGTGCATTACACATCGGCTTCTGGTAAAGCAAACATACTGCAATTTTCACCAAGGTATCTTCAATGATTAAGAAGTAATGACACGCAAGAAATTTGCACTTACTTGACCTTTGACCTTGAGGTCAAGATATCTATAATGATTAAAAGTTATTGCCTTGACAAGAATTATTGGAAAAATTTACACTCATATGACCTTTCGTTGACCTGGAGGTCAAGGTCACAGTGACCTAATGTCAGTGCACTGCATAACCCGTGAAGGGTTCAATTGTCAATGGAATGGGCCAATATCTGTTCTATATGATGGAAATAAATTTCAATAGAATGGCCCAATTTCTGTTGTATATAATGGAAAAACATTTCATCGGACTGGCCCAATTTTGGTTATATATAATGGAGACAAATGTCAATGGAATGGCCCAATTTCTGTAAAGGTACCGAATGGAAATGGACTTGCTCAATTGCTATCGTTCATGGATCAAAAGAAAATGTTGTCAAGCAAGAAGACATAAAAAGTCAGTTTTAATCAATTTTGCAAAGGTAATTGATAGAAATGGTCCTGCAATATTTCGCTATCTATGGAAAATGGATTTAATTAACCCAATCCCTATTGTCGAGGGAGAGAAGAAGGCCTACCTATCCCGGCTGAATTCTGGAACAAGAGATAAGGCAGGAAGGATCAGTATTAATCAAAGAGTTACAAGAGTTCCAACTCCAAGAGTTCATACACACATTGGATCAAGAAAAAGTAAAAAAAAAAATTGCTAAGAATTCTGGAAAAATGTCTTCAAAAATAAAAGTGAATTGACCCTTAGTTAGTTCAAGCCTTTGTTTTTTTTAACAAGAGTCTCTATGAGAGTATTTGGTTTGGTTTGGTTTGTTTAACGTCCTATCTACAGCCAGGGTCATTTAAGTATGTGCCAGGTTTTAGAGGTGGAGGGAAGCCGGAGTACTCAGAGAAAAACCACCGGCCTACGGTCAGTACCTGGCAACTGCCCCATGTAGGTTTCAAACTCACAACCCCGAGGTAGAGGGCTAGTGATAAAGTGTCGAGACACCTTAACCACTCGGCCACCGCGGCCCCATGTATGAGACTATAAGGAGGCCATACTGATGTAAAAATCATCGGTGTAGAGATATGGAATGTCATATATATCAAAACTTAACAGCAGGAAATTAGATTTCTTTTGAAATACTGTCACAGGAGCTTTATGCTAAAGACCTTACCAATGCTTACAGTCAAAAGACATATGATTAGACTAAGGTTGTGTCACATAGACTTACCTGATGTTTTTTAAGAATGAAATGACATTGAGCCAGAAGTTTTCTGTGAGTTTGGGTTTGCCAGCAATCATTAGACCCTCCAGGTTGCCCCCTAGTTTCTGTAGCAGCTGATAGATGGCGCTTTCTGACAAGGCATTGGTGTAACTAAGGTCGATGGCCTTCAGATGATTCAGTTTTCCTCTAGCTATCAGCAGTTCTAAAATCTAAAAATAGTCAAGACATATAAATCAAATTCATGTATATAATTCTCAAGATCCTGTGTATTTGAAATATTTTGGGAGATATATAATTTCCGTTATTTTTTAATAAAACGTGATGAACTGTCACAGTGAGAATACATCTTTTTAATTATTGACCAATCAGAATAATGCTTTCTATTTACTGCATAAAATTCAGCAGATTTTCTGTAAGATGTAACTGAGGTGATGGAAGAGGTGACTATTTGGGTATCTATTTGTGATAATAATGTTACAAAATTATGGTATATAACATGGCACTGTGACATCACGACACATTCGACCTTGGACCTATTTTGACAACTTAAGTGACCTTGACCTAGTTTTGACACCTAATTCTTAAAATCAATCATGTTTATCAATTCAAGAAGAAGAATAAAGAGGCAAACTCAGATTATTCTCCTTGGTTTGGTTTGCCTTGACTTTTGACCCTTGACCTTTTTAAAGCAGCAGAGATCATCCTCTCATGAATGGGAACAAATAAATTAAGTGTGATCATATAATATTATCTTATTTGACCTTGACCTTTGACCCCAACATTCCACAGGATTCATCCTCTCAAGAAAAGGGAACAAATACATTTCTATAGATAAAGAAAGGAGATTGATGACAAGAAAAAGTTAACAGCGCTGCAACACAGGGTTGGGTTTGGGGTTATTTTGTTTAACGTCCTATTAACAGCCAGGGTCATTTAAGGACGTGCCAAGTTTTGGAAGTGGAAGAAAGCCTGAGTACCTGGAGAGAAACCACTGGCCTATGGTCTGTACCTTGCAACTGCCCCACGTAGGTTTCGAACTCACGTCCCAGAGGTGGAGGACTAGCGATAAAGAAGTGGGACACCTTAACCACTTGGCCAGTGCGACTTCTCCCCAACAAAGAATATGGACCACAAAACTCATTTTAGATGGAGGCTTAATCCCCCTACTAGATCATTTCCTGTGTTAACATAACTGTAACAAGAGGTACACTGGGCTTGTATTGCTTACCTACTACTAATGCATTTTTTAAGAAGTTTATTTAGTTCATTTATATGCTAAGTTGCATAAATCTTCATTGTAATACAGGTATGTGATGAAGCCAAGTTTACAACAAGTTTTGTACCCGTTCATCACAGCATAAAACTGGACCAACACCAAGACCCTGCAACCTCTTGGTTAATGAGTAGAAGTTGTCTAATAGATTTCAATTCATTTGACCACCATGACCTTTAAAGAAGGTCAAGGCTATTCATTTCAATAAAGTCAGAAGCCCTTCATTCCAGCATGCTACTGGCAGAGTATCATGATCCTGGGCCTCTTGGTTAAGATTGCCACACAATGACATAAGCTCACTTTGTTTTTGGTCAGGTGAAGCTAAACATTAACATTGTCTCTTACTTACACGATCTGAGAAGAATTCACAGTAACCCAGACCAAGGTAGGTAAATCCTGATATGCGGAGCAGCATGCTCTCCAGGCATACAGTGGAGAGTTCCGTGGATGTCAAATCCAACTCCTGGATTACGGACATTTCCCATGGGGCTGCGATCATATGTTGGTCGACCACACCTACAAGTAAACGTTAAGTCAGTAGAAGTAATTCTGTTACAGGTCAGGAAGGGAATCTTAGGTTATAAATACATTCTTTCATTCTGTCTTTCTCCCTCCCTTAGTCTCGCTTTTCCTGTTTCTTTTCCTTCTCTGTATAAATAACTTTCTCCCTGTGTGTGAGTCTATCACTGTATAATTGGCTGTAAATCTTTGTCTCTGTGTGTCTTTGCGTATGTCTCTGTGTGTCTTTGCGTATGTCTCGGTGTGTCTTTGTGTATGTCTCGGTGTGTTTTGTGTATGTCTCTTTGTGTCTTTGCGTATGTCTCGGTGTGTCTTTGTTTATGTCTCGGTGTGTCTTTGCGTATGTCTCGGTATGTCTTTGCGTATGTCTGTGTGTGTCTTTGTGTAAGTCTCGGTGTGTCTTTGTGTATGTCTTGGTGTGTCTTTGTGTATGTCTCGGTGTGTCTTTCCGTATGTCTCGGTGTGTCTTTCCGTATGTCTCGGTGTGTCTTTCCGTATGTCTCGGTGTGTCTTTGTGTATGTCTCAGTGTGTCTTTGCGTATGTCTGTGTGTGTCTTTGTATATGTCTGTGTGTGTCTTTGTGTATGTCTGTGTGTGTCTTTGCGTATGTCTGTGAGTGTCTTTGTGTATGACTCAGTGTGTCTTTGTGTATGTCTCGGTGTGTCTTTGCGTATGTCTGTGTGTGTCTTTGTGTATGTCTGTGTGTGTCTTTGTGTATGTCTGTGTGTGTCTTTGCGTATGTCTGTGTGTGTCTTTGCGTATGTCTTGGTGTGTCTGCGTATGTCTGTGCATGTCTTTGTGTATGTCTGTGTGTCTGCGTATGTCTGTGTGTCTTTGTGATGTCTGTCTCTGTATGTCTCTGTGTGTCTGTCTCTGTATGTCTCTGTGTGTCTGTGTCTCTCTCTTTCTCTCTCCCTTTTTCTCCAACTGTCTGTCCTATTTTCTAAACAGATTCAGATCTTATTATCATAGCATAATTATCAATGAAGCAACCAGAAGGAATGAATTCAAAAGCATCACATTATAATAACTTTATCGGAAACAATTTCTTCGGAAAACATGACATAGTTCTATATGACTACACTTACCTGTATGTTGCAATAGTAAACTCTTAAGTTTTTTACATCTTTGTAGAAGGACTTTGAATGATGACCCTTTGACCCTGAGACAAAAGTTCAAGGCCACACACTCTAGATGAATACAGTTGGAGGCTAGCAGCTCAATATGTGAGTCGTCTATGAATGAGATTCCGTACAGGTTCACGATCCTCAGATTAGGGGTGTGGGCTTTGATCTTCCCGATGTTAACAACCTCATAGATGTCGTCTTCTGCTTCTGTTGACATTTCAAATGTACCTGGAAAATAAATGTATTCATCGAAAGATGTTAACTAGTCATCAAAGCCATAGATCGTCTATAGTCTAGATATTATATAGACAAAGTCCTGTAATAAGCCTATGGGGCTAACACATAAACTTTGACTAGAGGTTGGGTTATTGTAGGACAATGATTTAGCTTTGGTAAGCAATGTTACTGAAGAGCAACAGACATGGGTGGGCTTATTACCAGACATGTGTTGGCTTATTACCAGACAAGGGTGGGTTTATTACCAGACATGGGTTGACTTATTACCAGACATGGGTGGGCTTATTACCAGACATGTGTTGGCTTATTACCAGACAAGGGTGGGTTTATTACCAGACATGGGTTGACTTATTACCAGACAAGGGTGGGCTTATTACCAGACATGTGTTGGCTTATTACCAGACAAGGGTGGGTTTATTACCAGACATGGGTTGACTTATTACCAGACATGGGTGGGCTTATTACCAGACATGTGTTGGCTTATTACCAGACAAGGGTGGGCTTATTACCAGACATGGGTTGACTTATAACCTGGTACTGATTGGGTGGGCTGTGTCATCATGATTAAGTTGAATTCATTTTGTATCAATTTTTTTTTGTAAATCTCATTTTTATGTTGTTCACTAAACCTTTTTTATTTGCACAAGGATATTTTCTATGAACCCTGTTGGGCCCCTTTACGTTTTATGTGTTCTGGGAGATTGCTAAGAAACATATCCGAATCTGACCATAGAAAATTTTACAGCTGCCATAAATCAGATCGTAAATATTCTATAAACAAAATAAATCAGAACATGGAAATAGAAACTATCGCTTAAATAAAACCAAATGATCAATATTTATAGAGATCCCAGCACCAGGCATTTAGCTTTGCTTCATAAATAATTCACCCCATAGGAAATACATACGAGTAGCATTCAGACTGGTGTGTTCTAGCTATGAGATGCCCTCACTCCACATAGAACTAACGAACCTAGTAAATACAAGATATCAATATATGTCGGATATGATCATCCCATTCATCGGAAATACGGAAATTACTTCCATGACTTAGTTAGTTGTCAGGGCGACAGAGACTGCAAGAACGGAAGTTAGTTACTTTATATATTGACCAGTTGCCATGGAGATAATTGCGGTAAAACATATTGCACAACCTAACATTAATGGACACAATTTTCACCTGAATTTGTTTTTATTTCGAAAACAATTATGTCACATAAATCTGATCCTGCTAGCTTCACAGAGCAAACTGCATGATCCTAGTTTAGCCAGCCTACACCATCCAAGCAAAAGAACTTGATATGTCTAACATCTGTTTGGTAGAACATACACTCCATATAAGCTGGATCAACAAAGTTTAATTTTGTACACTATCTTCTCCACATACTTCAGAATTTTCCTGTACCCAAATAACATGTATTTTCCTTTTTTCTGCATCACTAAATTCATGGTCTCCATCGTTCTTACTACAAATTGTTGCATTTCAATTCTGCACTGAAAACTTTTCATCCATACTGAGCTTTAAAAATAACTTGTTGCACCCAACAGCTCCAACAAGTAATATATTGCACGACCATTTTGTTACATAGAGCATTTATATGGGTTTTCATTGGCACTTAATGACTGTAAAAGAAAACAATAAATATAGGATTTGAAGATAATGTTAATTTTCACAATGCATTTGTAAATTTTCACAATGCATTTGTAAGTTTTCACAATGCATTTGTAAGTTTTCACAATGCATTTGTAAGTTTTCACAATGCATTTTATGCTCCATTTAAAATTTGAACAGTTGATTCAACTTGAGTTGGTTACTGGTATAGGAACTTTGTAGAAAGTTCAATTCATGAATTCTTCAGTAGCTTTCTGCTCTGTTATAACCCTATGTGAGATGATTGTATGCCATCAACATCTATTAAGTACATGTTTAAATTTATGTTGAAACAGCTGCAAAACAGCAGTTATGACACTCCTTAATGGTGTATATATATTAACACACAGTCATTATCACGTAATTATATAACTGTTGGAAAACTCAGCATGTCTACAGCATCACATCCAAGGTCCTTACTACAGACTGTCAGGGATACAGACTGATACAGCGGCTGTCTGGGATACAGATTTATACAGCGACTGTCTGGGATAGAGACTGATACAGCAACTGTCTGGGATACAGATTTATACAGCGACTGTCTGGGATACAGATTGATACAGCGACTGTCTGGGATACAGATTGATACAGTGACTGTCTGGATTAGAGACTGATACAGTGACTGGGATACAGACTGATACAGCGACTGTCTGGGATACAGACTGATACAGCGACTGTTTGAGATACAGATTGATACAGTGACTGTCTGGGATACAGACTGATACAGTGACTGTCTGGGATACAGACTGATACAGTGACTGTTTGGGATACAGACTGATACAGTGACTGTCTGGGATACAGACTGATACAGCGACTGTTTGAGATACAGACTGATACAGTGACTGTCTGGATTAGAGACTGATACAGCGACTGTCTGGATTAGAGACTGATATATATACACCGACTGTCTGGGATACAGTCTGATACAGTGACTGTCTGGGATACAAACTGATACAGCGACTGTTTGGGATACAGACTGATACAGCGACTGTCTGGGATACAGACTGATACAGCGACTGTCTGGGATACAGACTGATACAGCGACTGTTTGGGTACAGACTGATACAGCGACTGTTTGGGATACAGACTGATACAGCGACTGTTTGGGATACAGACTGATACAGTGACTGCCTGGGATACAGACTGATACAGTGACTGTCTGGGATACAGACTGATACAGTGACTGTCTTGATTAGAGACTGATACACCGACTGTCTGGGATACAGACTGATACAGCGACTGTTTGGGATACAGACTGATACAGCGACTGTCTGGGATACAGATTGATACAGCGACTGTCTGGGATACAGACTGATACAGTGACTGTCTGGGATACAAACTGATACAGCGACTGTTTGGGATACAGACTGATACAGCGCCGGTTTGGGATACAGACTGATACAGCGACTGTCAGGGATACAGACTGATACAGTGACTGGGATACAGACTGATACAGTGACTGGGATACAGACTGATACAGCGACTGGGATACAGACTGATACAGCGACTGTCTGAATTAGAGACTGATACAGTGACTGTCTGGATTAGAGACTGATACAGCGACTGTCTGGGATACAGTACAGTTGAAGTACCTATGTCCAGGGATACAGTGACTGTCTGGGATACAGCGACTGTTTGGGATACAGTACAGTTGAAGTACCTATGTCCAGAGATACAGCGACTGTCTGGGATACGGCGACTGTCTGGGATACAGCGACTGTCTGGGATACAGTACAGTTTAAGTACCTATGTCCAGTAATACAGCGACTGTCTGGGATACAGTACAGTTTAAGTACCTATGTCCAGAGATACAGCGACTGTCTGGGATACAGCGACTGTCTGGGATACAGTACAGTTTAAGTTCCTATGTCCAGGGATACAGCGACTGTATGGGATACAGTACAGTTTAAGTACCTATGTCCAGGGATACAGCGACTGTCTGGGATACAGTACAGTTTAAGTTCCTATGTCCAGGGATACAGCGACTGTCTGGGATACAGTACAGTTGAAGTACCCATGTCCAGGGATACAGCGACTGTCTGGGATACAGTACAGTTTAAGTTCCTATGTCCAGGGATACAGCGACTGTCTGGGATACAGCGACTGTCTGGGATACAGTACAGTTTAAGGCTGTCTGGGATACAGTACAGTTTAATTTCCTATGTCCAGGGATACAGCGACTGTCTGGGATACAGTACAGTTTAAGTACATATGTCCAGGGATACAGCGACTCTCTGGAATACAGTACAGTTTAAGTACCTATGTCCAGGGATACAGCGACTGTCTGGTATACAGTACAGTTTAAGTACCTATGTCCAGGGATACAGCGACTGTCTGGTATACAGTACAGTTTAAGTACCTATGTCCAGGGATACAGCGACTGTCTGGGATACAGTACAGTTTAAGTACCTATGTCCAGGGATACAGCGACTGTCTGGGATACAGTACAGTTGAAGTACCTATGTCCAGAGATACAGCGACTGTCTGGGATACAGTACAGTTTAAGTACCTATGTCCAGGGATACAGCGACTGTCTGGGATACAGTACAGTTGAAGTTCCTATGTCCAGGGATACAGCGACTGTCTGGGATACAGCGACTGTCTGGGATACAGTACAGTTTAAGTTCCTATGTCCAGGGATACAGCGACTGTCTGGGATACAGTACAGCTGAAGTTTCCATATGCAGGAATCTCTACAGCACATGTATTTAACTAGCATATTAGGATGATCAAATACAATAGGAAATGTTGGAAGTGAAAACATGAGTATCAGAAGATTTTATCTTTTTTGAATATCAATGTCAGTGGCATTTACTGACTATATAAATGAATCATATAAAAACACGTGTATTTTTCGGCCAGATTTAATTAGTTTTATGCTAGCTGTTGTTTGAACAGAAGAGAAGCAAACAAAATGTAAGATTATTACTACTGCCATAAATCTGAGACAAGAGGCCCATCATGGGCCTTAACTGTCCCCTGATTCAGCTAATTCGACCTTATTTGGCCTCTCCCATCAGCCAAGGGTGCTAGTCAGGGCCAACATGTGCATACCATCAAACTGTTATCCCAATCTGCTAATTTGAACTATGTTAGAATGAATTCCAATAGAACAAATGATAGTCAAAATGTGATTGTGATTTAAGCTAAAGTAAACTTTTAAATCCCTCCCCAGGGGCCAACATGAGACCCCGGGTCATTAATTTCATACTTTTGGTAGAGCACCTTAAAACCCTTCTACATGTATCTATGAACAGTATTCTGATTCTATCTTATTTGGGTTTTGAGAAGAAGTTTTTTGAATTTTCACTCAATTTGACCCATTTTGGCCCTGCTGCTCAGGCCCCTGGGGGTTGGTGACAATACAATTCATAATATTAACTGACCTTTAGCCATGGAAGATTTCTGTAAAATTTAATTGAAATTGGTTCAGGGGTTTCTGAGAAGTTGAAAATGTAAATTACTTATGGACAGACAACCAATGTCGACAGACAAAGGCAGTTAGAATGGGTTGCTTGAGTTTGATTTGATTTCTTTTTTGTTTAACGTCCTATTAACAGCCAGGGTCATTTAAGGACGTGCCAGGTTTTGGAGGTAGAGGAAAGCCGGAGTACCCGGAGAAAAACCACCGGCCTACGGTCAGTACCTGGCAACTGTCCCGCGTAGGTTTCGAACTTGCAACCCAGAGGTGGAGGGCTAGTGATAAAGTGTCGGGATACCTTAACCACTCGGCACCGCGGCCCCCTTGGGTCACTTGAGACTTTGTCTCAGGTGACTTAATAAAAACCAGATAACTGTGTAACTAGTGTCTCTGAGCACCATGGGAGGTTTGACATGCTGTAATGCAGAAACAGGTATATACACAAACGGGCAAATGGAAATGTTTCTAGCTTAAACAGAAAACAGGTATTTCGACACCGCTATTATTGACAAAACACAATTTCAAACAAAGGCTGACATGGTTTTTTGAAATTGTAATGTTTGTAAAAACTCAATGATTTGTTAAAAAGGCGTAGGCCAATATATATAACTAAACTGTTTTGAAACCGGAAATATTCAACATATGCATGAGTACTTTCAATGGAAATTCCATAAAGGTGACAAGAATGCTTTGTCACATATACTTTATACAAACTGCCAGGTTTGTGTTTTATTTATTTTTTGAAATTCTGTTTTCTATTTACATTTCAGCTTAAATATTTGATTGCTTTAGGTCATTGCAAACTTCTGCCACAGTGTCTCCTGGTAAAAATGATTTTATTCAACATAAAATTTGAATAAATTCATTGAAATTTCACAATCAATTCTAAGTTATAAAATTTGTAAATAAAGCGAAAGTATATCAGCCATTCATATAAGAAATATTGATAAATTTTACATTTAACACATTTTTGTAATTCCAAGCTCCTACATCAACAAAACCTCAACTTGCTTGATTATATTACAGTATTTATCTGGTAAATGACCAGCTAGCTCTGCCATTTCATCAATGTTCATAGAAATGAAGACGTTCCTTCACTTAAAATTGCCCAAAGCACAGCATTACTGGAACTTAGGACAAAATCTTAGTCATTGGAAACTTACCTTAAATATTGTAATGGAAAAATTAAATTTCACAAATTTTCCTAATGAAAGATGATAAAACTGGGGCTAAGTGAAAATAAATGATAGACAATATCCTTATGAGTTGGGGACCATATGATTACCAAATTTGGCCTTCCTTTGGCCATGGAAGGTTTCTGCAAAATTTTGCCTTAACTGTCCCCTGATTCAGCTAATTCGACCTTATTTGGCCTCTCCCATCAGCCAAGGGTGTTAGTCAGGGCCAACATGTGCATACCATCAAACTGTTATCCCAATCTGCAAATTTGAACTATGTTAGAATGAATTCCAATAGAACAAATATTAGTCAAAATGTGATTGTGATATAAGCTAAAGTAAACTTTTAAATCCCTCCCCAGGGGCAAACATGAGACCCCCGGTCATTAATTTCATACTTTTGGTAGAGCACCTTAAAACCCTTCTATCTATGAACAGTATTCTGATTCTATCTTATTTGGGTATTGAGAAGAAGTTTTTTGAATTTTTACTCAATTTGACCCCTTTTGGCCCTGCCCCTCAGACCCTGGGGGTTGGGGACAAAATAATTCACAATGTTAGCTGACCTTTAGCCATGGAAGGTTTCTGTAAAATTTAATTGAAATTGGTTCAGGGGTTTCTGAGAAGTTGAAAATGTAAATTACTTATGGACAGACAACCAATGTCGACAGACAAAGGCAGTTAGAATGGGTAGCTTGAGTTTGATTTGATTTCTTTTTTGTTTAACGTCCTATTAACAGCCAGGGTCATTTAAGGACGTGCCAGGTTTTGGAGGTAAAGGAAAGCCGGAGTACCCGGAGAAAAACCACCGGCCTACGGTCAGTACCTGGCAACTGTCCCGCGTAGGTTTCGAACTTGCAACCCAGAGGTGGAGGGCTAGTGATAAAGTGTCGGGATACCTTAACCACTCGGCGCCACGGCCCCCTTGGGTCACTTGAGACTTTGTCTCAGGTGACTTAATAAAAACCAGATAACTGTGTAACTAGTGTCTCTGAGCACCATGGGAGGTTTGACATGCTGTAATGCAGAAATCAGGTATATACACAAACGGGCAAATGGAAATGTTTCTAGCTTAAACAGAAAACAGGTATTTCGACACCGCTATTATTGACAAAACACAATTTCAAACAAAGGCTGACATGGTGTGATCTTTTTTGAAATTGTAATGTTTGTAAAAACTCAATGATTTGTTAGAAAGGCGTAGGCCAATATATATAACTAAACTGTTTCGAAACCTGAAATATTCAACATATGCATGAGTACTTTCAATGGAAATTCCATAAAGTTGACAAGAATGCTTTGTCACATATACTTTATACAAACTGCCAGGTTTGTGTTTTATTTATTTTTTGAAATTCTGTTTTCTATTTACATTTAAGCTTAAATATTTGATTGCTTTAGGTCATAACAGACTTCTGCCACAGTGTCTCCTGGTAAAAATGATTTTGTTCAACGTACAATTTGAATAAATTCATTGAAATTACGCAATCAATTCAAAGTTATTAAATTTGTAAATAAAGCGAAAGTATATCAGCCATTCATATAAGAAATATTGATAAATTTTACATTTAACACATTTTTGTATTTCCAAGCTCCTACATCAACAAAACCTCAACTTGCTTGATTATATTACAGTATTTATCTGGTAAATGACCAGCTAGCTCTGCCATTTCATCAATGTTCATAGAAATGAAGACGTTCCTTCACTTAAAATTGCCCAAAGCACAGCATTACTGGAACTTAGGACAAAATCTTAGTCATTGGAAACTTACCTTAAATATTGTAATGGAAAAATTAAATTTCACAAATTTTCCTAATGAATGATGATAAATTGGGGCTAAGTGAAAATAAATGATAGACAAATCAATATCCTTATGGGTTGGGGACCATATGATTACCAAATTTGGCCTTCCTTTGGCCATGGAAGGTTTCTGCAAAATTTCACTGAAATTAGTTTAGTGGTTTATGAGAAGTCGAAAATGTGAAATGTCAATGGATGGTAATCAATGATGTATGGAACATGATTGCTATACAGGATGACCAAAAGACTGTAACAGTGACCTTGACCTTGGCTGCAACAAGCCTGAACCTCAAACTTGTCCAAGATATGATGGTCTGTCCTATTTGTGTGAAGTTTGTTCACATTCCTTAAAGGAATGAAGCTGTGAGAGCACTGACAAGCTTTGGTGTTACATATACGATGATATATCTTTATATATATAGACAGAAAGGAAAGCCTGGGTAGGGAACTCATAAATCACCTCACCAACTGGGTAATGTGTCTGATCAATTACTGGAGTGTTAGTATGGGATAGACACATTTATAATAGTGAAGTGTATATACTGACTGTAAGGGTCAGTAACGGGAGGGATTGTTATCATTATATAGGGGATAGACCACCTACCAACCCCTATCAGACGCACAGTAACATCAAACTCTTTCAACCCCAAGAAACTGAAGTGGACTCTTCCATACAATCATTATTTGAAGTCCAATATGGTCAGTAGGGGTGAGAGGGTTAAGCTTCATCAGCAGTAGAGAAAACTTTTAACTATCTTTCTGAAATATGAGTCTATATACAAGATAGGGGTGGAAACCTTGACCTTCGATGGCATGAAGGTCATAGCCAATAGCAAGAATCTAGAGATGCTGTATATATTGTACCAGAAATATATAGGAATATGTATGAAAATGTCAGCATCTATATTTTATATTCTAGGGTAAATTGGACTAGAGAATTTGTTAAAATGTTAGTCCCCTATACTCTTTTAAGAGGTGGAGATAAATGCAAAATTCAGCTAATTTCAAACACTGTGAAAAGTTGGATCTGACCACACAGTGGATTTGATCCATAAATCTAAGGTTACATATATATCAACTACACAGAATTGGTATTTGATTCACTGAAAACAAACTTTCATGCCAAATATCAGCAACCTAAATAAGCTAACGGTTGAATGGAAAACCCTGCATATGATCTTTTCAACCAAATTTGTGGACCAACGGACCAATGTTTACATATTACATTTCATTAAACACTTAGTGAAGAGGGTATCAAAGTGAAGTTTATACCTGGTAAGATATGAAATGGTAGAGAATGGAATTCAAAACATGGAGTCTGGTCTTTCCTCAAGTGCCTCCTGGTCTATTTATAGACACTCCTGTTTTTATTTAAAGTGACTTAAGGTCTTATTTCAGGTGACTTGTCTTATTTCAGGTGACTGGTCTTATTTCAGGTGACTTGTCTTATTTCAGGTGACTTGTGGGCTTATTTCAGGTGACTTGTCTTATTTCAGGTGACTTGTCTTATTTCAGGTGACTGGTCTTATTTCAGGTGACTTGTGGGCTTATTTCAGGTGACTTGTCTTATTTCAGGTGACTTGTCTTATTTCAGGTGACTTGTCTTATTTCAGGTGACTTGTCTTATTTCAGGTGACTTGTCTTATTTCAGGTGATTTGTCTTATTTCAGGAGACTCTTTGTCTTATTTCAGGTGACTTGTCTTATTTCAGGTGATTTGTCTTATTTCAGGAGACTCTTTGTCTTATTTCAGGTGACTTGTCTTATTTCAGGTGACTTGTGGGCTTATTTCAGGTGACTTGTTGGCTTATTTCAGGTGACTTGTGGGCTTATTTCAGGTGACTTGTGGGCTTATTTCAGGTGACTTGTGGGCTTATTTCAGGTGACTTGTTGGCTTATTTCAGGTGACTTGTCTTATTTCAGGTGACTTGTCTTATTTCAGGTGACTTGTGGGCTTATTTCAGGTGACTTGTCTTATTTCAGGTGACTTGTCTTATTTCAGGTGACTGGTCTTATTTCAGGTGACTTGTGGGCTTATTTCAGGTGACTTGTCTTATTTCAGGTGACTTGTCTTATTTCAGGTGACTGGTCTTATTTCAGGTGACTTGTGGGCTTATTTCAGGTGACTTGTGGGCTTATTTCAGGTGACTTGTGGTCTTATTTCAGGTGACTTGTGGGCTTATTTCAGGTGACTTGTGGGCTTATTTCAGGTGACTTGTGGTCTTATTTCAGGTGACTTGTGGGCTTATTTCAGGTGACTTGTGGGCTTATTTCAGGTGACTTGTGGGCTTATTTCAGGTGACTTGTCGTATTTCAAGAGACTCTTTGTCTTATTTCAGGAGACTCTTTGTCTTATTTCAGGTGACTTGTGGTCTTATTTCAGGTGAATTGTAGTCTTAAACAGGTGTCCTGAGGGCCGCTTAGTTTACAGTTTTACCCATGATGTGCACTTAGACAGTACACACATCCCAGCGTATACCACTCTACACGAAATGACCTTACAAATTTTGGCAAACAAACCTGTTTCTAGTTGTAGTACAAATGCACCGTTAATGTGCTGCGTTTGTGTGTTTGTACCCCTGTTTCTGGCACCCTAGACCCTGTCTAAAACGATGTTTATACTGATTGTACCCATGTCCTCCATCAAACACAACAACATAAAATGAACCACAGGTCGTGTTCACTGAAATCCTCTACAAAGTTGGCTGGCAGAGCCAAACAATTAATTGAGCAATTTGTATACGAAGTGAGGCTTCAGTCTAAGAAGCAGTGATTCAAATTTGTCTACCTCTATAGCAGAGGGTACTCACTAAAATACATCAAGTTAAAGATAACTGATGTACTGTATTTATTCTAATAAATGCCCCCAACCCTTCTTTGAGATTCTCTTCATGTTTCAGTGATAAAATCCATCCATATGTGTCCAGATTTTAGAACATTTAATAGCTTAAAGCAAAACAACAATGTTTATGTTAGTGCAATTTTATACACATGTGCCAAAATGTTTGTCACTTAGTTTTACCATGTTTTGGACAGATAAACACTTGTTTCATGGTGTTTGAACATGTACACTTAACAGACCTAACAGCTGTTACCGACTCTGAAATTTTGCCTTCTTATATGCCCCCCCCCCCCCCCCCCCCCTATGAAATATTGCACGACCCTGGGGCGTTTTTAGAATATGGTATCCTATTTCACATTTTTATTTTGACTGAAAGTAGGTGAGCTTTTATTTGGACAGTCTTGATAGCATTTCAGCATGCTAATATCGGGTCTCTGGGCCTCTTGCTTAGTAAGAAGTCGTTAAAAGATTTTAGCATATTTGACCCCTGTGACCTTGAATGAGGGGAAAGGTGATTCCTTTGAACTATCCTCATAGGCCTTCACCCTAGCATGACATAAGGCCAAAATCAGGTCTCTAGGCCTCTTGATTATTGAGGAGAAATCGAAAATATAAATTGTTCACAAACAGTTGACGATGACAGACAAAAGGCAATTAAAATAGGTCACTTTAGACTTTGTCTCACGTGACCTAAAAACCTACTACAGTGAGATCACACAAACTTTATCTACTGCCAAAATCATCATATCTCGATTTATTTTATATTGAGCATGACGTTTTATTCTTCTGAATTTTTACTGAACTAGAGCGAAGACTTAGGTTATCAGTTGTTGTAATTGAAACATGATTAAATGTTACAGAGGCTGGGATTGATATCCCTGTTATCCCCACAGACGTATAAGTATCCTGTTACCTATTTGTAACATTTACAATGAAGTTACAGTACAGATAATATTACCTACCAGTTCAGTACCTGAAGTATGGTATACATTTCATAGGAATTACAACCTGTTTCCATTATGTGTTTGACCTCTGACCTTAACCTGGAACTTTAACCCTTTCCTCCAATACTGACATTTGACTTTCAACCAGAAATCTGACATAGGACATCGTAATCTATTTGAACTCTAAATCAGAAGAGAATATAAACTCTTATTTAGCCTATGACCTTTAAACTAGAAACCTAGCCCCTGCCCCCTTATCTGACCTCTAACCTAAATCATAAACCTTGACCCCCACCTCCATTATCTGTTTGACCTCTAACCATAATCATAAACCTTTACCCCTCCTCCATTATCTGTTTGACTTCTAACCTAAATCATAAACATTAACCCTAGCCGCCATTATTTGTTTGACCTCTAAGCTAAATAATTAACCTTAACCCTGCCTCCATTATCTGTTTGACCTCTAACCTAAATGATAAACCTTAACCCCTACCCTGCCTCCATTATCTATTTAACCTCTAACCTTAATCATAAACCTTAACCCCTGCCTCCATGATCTATTTGACCTCTGACCTAAATCATGAACCTTAACCCCTGCCTCCATTTTCTATTTGACCTCTAACCTAAATCATAAACCTTAAACCCCTCCATTATCTGTTTGACCTCTGACCTCATCACTAGTTAATTGATCCTGATCATAGTTCCACTAATGATGACAGCACTTATTTCTTTTCTTAGCCAAGATAGGTCAATACTGGTACACACCATATAATGATGAAACCTCAGCATAACTATCCTTACATTATTGTTCATCAAGTTAGTCTTCAGAGGAATTCATTCCTGATAGTGACGGCCATGAAGATTCCATGAAGATTCCGACATAAATTACCCAAACCAATGACCAAAGTGAAACCAGGTTGGGTTAAAGAGATGTTGGTGTATGTATGAATGCCAGCTATTAGCCTGTATAATTGTAGATCATTACACATCATAGGCAGCTCCAGGCAGCTCTCCTGTTCCCAGTTATGTAAGATTTAGGATGTACCTGGTACACCAAACTCATCACCAGATAGAGGTACCTCTCTTTCTCGACACTCAGAAATCCATTTCACTACGTACTGTACAGCATGTTTTTGCAAAATATCAGCCTCAAAACCTCATTTCTCTCAATTAATATATGTTGATGGAATTGATAAATGGTTCAACTAATGTAATCTGAGGTGTGTTTTTTAATACGTTTGAGTTTAGACACCAATTGGGTGTTGTTAATATGTTGAATATGGTAAAGTTGGACTAACAGTTGAATATTGTTAAGTTGGACTAACAGTTTAATTTATTATATTGAATACAGTAAAGTTGGACTAACAGCTTAATTTATTATTTTGAATACGGTAAAGTTGCATTAACAGTTTAATTTACTATATTGAATACAGTAAAGCTTGACTAATAGTTTAATTTATTATATTGAATATGGTAAAGTTGGACTGACAGTTGTGTTTTTTATATTGAATACAGTACGTAAAGCAAGACAAACAGTTGTGTTAATTATGTTGAATATGGTAGTTGACTGTAGTGTAAGTGTTATACCTGAAAGCTGTGTGCCATAACCCAGTAATAGTGAGGCTAGGTATAGTAAGTACGTAAACAGGTTATTACTATAGGGAGTTAGAAAGAAACAGATGGTTTCTCCATAAAAATTTCCCAGCCGAATCTTCACCTCACTGCACAAGTAAATACGGCTGGTGCTGATGTAGGCTATAGACAATCTTCACCTCACTGCACAAGTAAATACGGCTGGTGCTGATGTAGCTACTTGCTATAGACAATCTTCACCTCACTGCACAAGTAAATAAAGCTGGTGCTCATGTAGCTACGTGCTGTAGACATTCATAACAATATGGCCCCATAAATTGATAAGAGTGATATGATGCCCCTTTGAATTCTGGGTAATTATTTACACAGGAGAAAATTCGGATACACAGTTACATAATTAAGTTTTTTGTTTGTTTTTGTTTAACGTCCTATTAACAGCCAGGGTCATTTAAGGACGTGCCAGGCTTTGGAGGTGGAGGTTTAAGCCGGTGTACCAGCGGCCTACGGTCAGTACCTGGCAACTGTCCCACGTAGGTTTCGAACTCGAACCCAGAGGTGGAGGGCTAGTGATTAAGTGTCGGGACACCTTAACCACTCGGCCACTGCGGCCCCATACACATAATGAAGCAAAGAGATTTCCTTATCATATACATTATCTATAAAATGAAGACGGTTTTGATTCTGTGAAATAACAGGAAAAAGCAAGAATTAAACAAAAGTGATGCCATTTAACATGATGTGCAAGCAACATCCACTTCTTCCTTTTATAATTCAAAAGATTTTTTTATAGAATGAACTTTTTTTAATTTTTTTTTTTTTTTTTTGTAATTTAAGCTTCAATGAACTTAATATTATCATCTTTTGGAAATAATTTCTTGAAATTAGCTAAGAGAAAATTTCTCTTCATAGAGTTACAGAAGGAGCAATAGAAGCACAGATATGTATCCGTATATAATATCTAAATAGTTAGAATGAGGACTGATGGAGGCTTGTGTACATACATTTGTAGGCCAGTACCAAAAATAACTTCTATGTTCATCACTAACACATGCTAAGTCATGTAGAATCACTGGGGAATTGGGCCTGTATGTATATTACACCTGTCTTCACAGACAATGGGTAGATATTGCATTATATATGACACCTTCCTACCAGTCAACTTTCATCACCAACAGCTTTACTGTATTTCAAAGAATGTACATATGTACATATACTCATATTTCTCTCGGTACAACTATGACAGGAAATATACATATTTATATATATATATAAAATAGTAACACAAATGACAAAGGAAGACAACTTTTTGATCCATGCCCTGACTGGGCTTCGAACTCATGAACTAGTACGACTCCTAATCAGCTAGCCAGAAATACCAGCAGCTTATACCACTGTACCACATCCATGTTCTTACATATATTTATATATACAGCCAATAAAACCAATGAAAATATAACTGCTATTCAATATCTATAACAGACTAAAAATCGAAAGCTTTTATGGAAAGAACATACCAGCAACTGAAGGTGGAAAAAGAACAACTTTGAAATTTAGTTATAGATCCTGCATTTAGGAAATATTAATATGATCTGGTAGCTATTGACATCCAAGTATCTGCAAACCCTGCCAGACAAGTCAAAGTGAAATATGATTAAAAGTTATGAATTTAAAATTATATATATTCATTTAATTATGGAAAAAGTCTTTATAATTTTAGTAAGACAGACAGGCTATAAAACAATGAAATTATTTTTACTTCTGATCCTGAAATTACTACAGAAATAAGTTTGTATCAATTGTTTATGCAATAAATATGATTTTGAATTATGCAGTTGTAACTAAGCGCAGGATTAATTAAAAAATCATTTCCTCTGCAAGAGATTAAACCTGGGACCTCTCCCTTGAGGGCCGCCATGGCCGAGTGGTTAAGGTGTCCTGACACTTTATCACTAGCCCTCCACATCTGGGTTGGAAGTTCAAAACCTACGTGGGGCAGTTGCCAGGTACTGACCGTAGACCGGTGGTTTTTCCCCAGGTACTCCGGCTTTCCTCTACCTCAAAAACCTGGCACGTCCTTAAATGACCCTGGCTGTTAATAGGATGTTAAACTAAATAAACCAAACCTCTGGCTTACTAGTCTTACTATCTAATGATTGTTCTCTCTAGCCAAGAGGTATTTTGTAGCTAGTATTCACCAGGGTTACATACCCCTCCTCCAGGGAAGACCTTGTCCCCATGTGAATCCAGGGGTTACAGCAATTCTTTCAAAAATAATGCTAAGTAAAGTTCCCAAGTTCCTGGATGTGAGCCAATGCAACAAAGCACAGGATTAATTGAATGTGTCACCTCTGCAGGGGATCGAACCCAGGACCTCCGTCTTACTAACTTTATGCTCAGCTGATTGAACTGAAGAGAAAACTTCTCTCTAGCAGAGCTTTCGACTGTTGCTAGTATTTACCAGGGTTACAAAGCATTCTAAACCCGTAAATACAACTTACTACATTTCTCCGGTGACTATCTCTCCTCCGGTGACTATCTCTCGGCTTCGAACAGCACTGTTTCTGGTCATGAGTCATTGATAAAATCATTGTATTTGGAACATCAACTTCTCTGGATAATTGTAAATATTCTTCTTGGAGAAAATGTGTACCACTACTAGTGGTAACCATGGTAACAGAGTACTCTTTTTTTTTTAAAGATTGAATGAGATCATAATGTTGTTTTTATTATTTCTTTTAAAGTCTTTTCATATGTTTTATATAGCATTGTTTCATCAGCAGATGCACAGAGAGTTTCTTGCTGTAAAACAACCATTTATTTGTGTAACAGATCTATACAGTGCAGGTTTTATGGCGTCTAAATCCTACATGTATTGATAGAAGAATGGAAAACTTGGGAGATGACATTGCCATTGATGTTTCTAAATACTGCAACAAATTCCATCCCGCAATCTACCGTGGAATTAGAAAAGCAATATCTGCATGATAATTCCATGATTGGCAACATAGAGAAGGGTTGAAAAAAGTATAGACTATTGCATGCCATTCTATATCAATTTCTAATTCCCATGCCCCCAGCCCCCTCTCCAACCGAACCAACCCTATCTTCCATATTCCTTTTCTGTATCTCTAGATTTAAGATTTATTCACAGTCAATTCAGTAAATGCTACTCCCTCCAAGCATAATTGATATTCAAATCTAAAATTATCTAGATGGAAATATTATCTAAAATTTCGTGAAACCAAATACACCGAATCTAAGATTATGTTTGATATCTGTGATAGTTATATGTTTAGCAGAATCACACCTCCACCTAAAATAGATCTTGTTTTATAAAAATAAACCCTATCCTCATTCACTACACAGTAAGCCTGTCTGAGCTAGTTTTGCTGCCAATATATTACTACAAAAGGCCAGATTGGCCTGCATAACTCACATGTTTAGCACCTTAAAAAGTGAGACTTTATTGGAAGATTGAATTCATGAGAACTTTTGAGACACAAGTAAAAATATTGACCTTAAACTGACCTGAAATTGACATAAAAAGGAGGTCAAGTTCATATGAAAAAATTTAAGGTCAACTTGAAGTCAATTTCTTGAAATGAATTGACTATTCTGCTCTTTTCATGTCAATTTGACATGAAATTTACCTGAATTTGACCCGAATTTGACCCGAATTGACATGATGACATTTTGCCCCTGAGTATATGAGTGACCCTTAGTCTAGTGATTCAGTTTCTATACAGTTTGGTATATAGATACATCTACATCACCACATAGGGATTTTCCTACAATAGAGACAGGGTCCATTAAAATGACCCATTCCCATAAAAAACTCTTGTGAAAATTCCCAATTTACCACTGAAAAATTCCCAATTTGCCACTGAAAAATTCCCAATTTTGAAATCACTTTTGAATGATTAAGTATGTTTTATATACAAAGACCTATATTAAGGCAATTTTGAAAAATAAAAAAAACCAGCTACAGATAACAAAATGCAATCAAAATTAATATAAAGGCAATATTCCTCAAAGAAAAACTGAAATTTGTATGAATTTCACTATTTTTTGTTTTTCCCAATGTCACATTTTGTCGCGTAGAAATTCGCAATTCAATGGACCCTGGACCCAGTTGAAAAATTGTAGGAAAATCCCTGCCACACTAAACTCTCCCTTTTAGATCTAAACATGCCACACATCTTCATTGGTTAACCAGCCATGGTATATACTCCCCATCAATTTGTCGTTGCAGACAGGATTAGCAACCCTTTGTCAGCTCCACTCCTGTGAAGGATGATGTATCTGATGAAAATAATTATTTAATTTTCTGTTCATTATAAAACCCATTACAGTAGTCCTGATTTACATTGACAATGATTAAAACTTTTAATTACTTTCCCACACAACATGTTCTATTGGCTATGTCAAGGTCACTAAGATATAACTCATTTGATTTGGTCAAGGGTCAAGGACATCATGTCTTCTTCTAAACAGATATGTTTTTATGTTATTGACAAGTTCTTTTGTAAAACTACTGAAAATGCATTAAAACCTGCCAATCTACTACTGACATTGTATTAGGTATTAAAACCTGCCAAGCTACAGTACTACTGAAACAGCATAAAAATCTGCAAAGCTACCAATGAAACAACATTAAAACCTGCCAAGCTACTACCAAAAATGTTCTAAAACCTGCCAAGCTACCATTGAAAGGGCATTAAAACTTGCCAAGCATCTACTGAAAGGGCATTAAACCCTGCCAAGCTACCATTGAAAGGGCATTAAACCCTGCCAAGCTACCATTGAAAGGGTATTAAAACCTACCAAGCTACCATTGAAAGGGCATTAAAACCTACCAAGCATCTACTGAAAGGGCATTAAAACCTACCAAGCTACTACTGAAAGGGCATTAAAACCTGCCAAGCTACCATTGAAAGGGCATTAAACCCTACCAAGCTAACATTGAAAGGGCATTAAACCCTGCCAAGCTACCATTGAAAGGGCATTAAACCCTGCCAAGCTACCATTGAAAGGGCATTAAAACCTGCAAAGCTACTACTGAAAGGGCATTAAACCCTGCCAAGCTACCATTGAAAGGGCATTAAACCCTGCCAAGCTACCATTGAAAGGGCATTAAAACCTGCAAAGCTACCATTGAAAGGGCATTAAACCCTGCCAAGCTACCATTGAAAGGGCATTAAACCCTGCCAAGCTACTATTGAAAGGGCATTAAACCCTGCCAAGCTACCATTGAAAGGGCATTAAACCCTGCCAAGCTACCATTGAAAGGGCATTTAAACCTGCAAAGCTACCACTGAAAGGGCATTAAACCCTGCCAAGCTACCATTGAAAGGGCATTAAAACCTACCAAGCTACCATTGAAAGGGCATTAAACCCTGCAAAGCTTCAACTGAAAGGGCATCAAAACATGTTAGCATCTACTGAAAGAATTTAAACCTGCCAAGCTTCTACTGAAAGGGCATTAAGTACACAATAAGCTCCTGGAACTGAACAGTCATCTGACTATAAAACATCACAGACTAATGTAATTTCACTGGTGAAGCTTTTGACAAGACCAAAATAACAGTTCCTTAAAATTGCCACCGATGTTCAGCTCCACCAACTCAATAAACCACATTGGTGGAATTTTAGAAGAAGTTTGAAATAGGAGCCGTTCAAGAAAACCATGATTGTACAATCATATTAAAAAATGGCTGCTGTGGCTGCCATGTTGATCTCTTGTTTGATCAGACCAAAAGAGAAGAATGTTTTGTCATGATTTGATCAGCACTATCTCAAGATCAATTGTGGTAAGTTTCAGATCAATCCCACTGGTGAAACTTGACAAGAAGTTTTGTTACGTAAGACGTTTCCACATGACTGATGTGGACAGCTGATGATGACAGACAAATGGCTATAGGTCATCCTGACACTTTGGGTCAGGTGACCTTATAAATCTACTGAAATGCCATTAAAACCTACAAAACTTCTGAAAGGCCATTAATACCTACAAAACTCCTGAAAGGCCATCAAAATCTAAAAAAAATACTACTCAAAGGCCTTCAAAATCCTTCAAAATCTACAAAGTAGCTGAAAAACCATTAAAATTTGAAAAACTACAAAAAGGCAATTTAATTTATATCATTACCCACAGTATTGCGCATTGTAGAATTTTTCCTGGAAATTTGTAAAACAACATTTCCTAGTCTGCTCCATTAATGATGGGCCAATTTTTGCTGAATGAGTTGGGTAATATGCAAAATTGGCTGCATGTATTGACAAAATGTTGTTCTGCATTGGGAGCCAAAATAAGATCCTTCATCGATATGAAGTGCTGTGCAGCGCCTGGCTTTACCATTTGGGGAGTTGGTACAGAGATTTATGAAATATTGATCCAATTGATCAGATTTTGTCTATAATAAACTCGGTGATACAGACAGAGATAGGTCTCATCTATCAAACAGCTTCTTCTCACCCAGCGGGAGGTATACAAAACAAACTCCTTTGTCTGAGGACAACACAAAACTGTTTTCAACAATAACATGTTGTATACTAATACAATGAGAATTCATTGATTTGACTATACTAGTAGGAGTGGGTTGAACTATCAAGGCACTTGTATTCAATTTGCATTTAAGAGAGGTATTGTGGTGAACTTATCAATTCACTAGTAACTGACTGGATAAGTACCCCGGTATGAACCTCCAATTTGGTACCTTAAAATTTGTTTTCAAATTTACCTTAAAATTTGTACCTTTACTGTTTTTTTACTTACAATTTACTTTAAAATTTGTATTCAAATTTCACCTTAAAATATGCACCTAAAATTAACCTTGAAATTTGTATTTAAAATTTACCTTTAATTTCTTACTTAAGATTTACCTTAAAATTTGTATTTAAACTTATCTGAAAATATGCACTTTAAAATTGCCTTTAATCTTTTATTTAAAATTTACCTTAAACTATGTATTTAAAATTTTCCTTTAATCTCATAATTCACCATAGCCACAAGGTTGTTATTTGTGGTTAAACGGCTAAACACATCCCAGAAACATTTAGGAAGTTTTGACAAAATCATCACAAAGAAAAAACATTAACCTTTCTCCCTGAATACAACTTCTGAGATGCAGATCCAACAGAGTGGTAAGTGTTTATTAGATAAAGATTTCCTAGCCATAGATGATAGAATGGTGCATTATATTTATAGATTGTCAGCTAAAACTCTGCCATACCTCTAACCCTGTAGCCATGAGGCCTCACAAAGGAACCCAGAGCACCAAACACTGTGAACTAATACAAAAATATAAATTCTGTCCGACTTGTATTTTAAACTGTACATTAATCAAGCTTCCCATTAAATATTTACTCTGTTGGCTCTTCCTACATAATTTCAGTGATAATCAGACTTTGAATTACATTCAGATTTTTGTTTTGTTCTGATAATACATATAGGCAGTAAGTAACATTGTTTTCCTGTTCTTTCACAAAATATATTAAATTTCGACATTTCAGGCTGGAGGGGGGGGGGAGGGAGGATGCCGGATTCAATATATTTCAGAAATGATAAAACTATTTTAGCATTAGCATTATAGTAATACAACGTATCATTTTCCTGAATTTGAGCTTTAACGATGAAATAATGATGAGAAAGACCACCAACATGCAATATAATTTGAAAAGCAGATGGTTGATTAAAAATATGAAGCTTATATCAGTACAGGTCAACGAGCACATATCAGCTGTTTAGACAAGGAGGCAGTGGTCAGCGGGTCACAGATAGTGGATATATTAATCTTATATAGATATAAGAGTACATTAACTCCGAGGACTGTATATACCTTACAAGACTATCTAGTTTTCAGAAAGATGGCAGGTGTTCATAGAACATCTACCTCTCGGTCAAGTGGCATCAATGTGCAATATTTAATGTTCATGACGTCATGATGGCAATCACACATCACAGTAAACATCTACAATTCAGGGTGGCATACACTTATCACTGTAATATCCACAGTTCATATTGGACAATGGCATATATATCTCGATAAACATCCGGTCCATTGTGGCAAACGTACCTGTAAACAATCATAACATCCACAGTTTATGGTGGAAAACAATTTGCTGTAAACATCCAGTTCATGTTGGCATTCATATCACAGTAAACATCCACAAAACAATTTTCTGTAAGCATCCATAGCTCATGGTGACATTCATGTCACTGCCAAGATCCAAAGTTCATGGTGACATTCATATCACAGTAAACATCCACAGTTGACGGTGAAATTTATATCACAGTAAACATCCAGTTCATGGTGACATTCATGTCATTGTAAACATCCAGAGTTCATATCGGCATTTATATCACACTTAACATCTACAGTTCATGGTGACATTCATATCACACTCACAGTAAACATCCACAGTTCATGGTGACATTTATATTACAGTAAACATCCTCAGTTCATAGTGACATTTATATCACAGTAAACATCCACAGTTCATGGTGACATTTATAGCACAGTAAACATCCACAGTTCCTGGTGACATTCATATCACAGTAAACATCCAGTTCATGGTGACATTCATGTCATTGTAAACATCCACAGTTCATGGTGGCATTCATATCACAGTAAACATCCACAGTTCATGGTGGCATTCATATCACAGTAAACATCCACAGTTAATGGGCACATTCATATCACAGTAAACATCCACAGTTCATGGTGACATTCATATCACTGTAAACATCAACAGTTCATGGTGACATTCATATCACAGTAAACATCCACAGTTCATGGTGACATTCATATCACAGTAAACATCCATAGTTCATGGTGACATCAGTGAGGGATACACTCCCAAGAGAATCATTATAATGGAAAATTGTGAACACCATGTTTCATAATTTTGTTGTGGCTGGATTGGGAGGGTGTGGTCAAGTTTGTTAAGATAGGATGGGGACGAGGTGCAGTAAGTAATTATCACTGTTTACAAATGTGTGTTTGTTGGTGTATTTTAAACATTTCTTACTAACCATCTATACAAAACCAAAATGGAGACAATTTGACCCACTGAGCTACCTTGTCACTACAACCTACTCAGACTAGATCTACCATTTCTTAATAGTAGACTCCATCTCTCTCATAATCCAAACTCAAAATTCGAAAAATTAAAACCAAACTTACCGATCATGTGGAGTACTTCTAATGAGGACAGACAGCTGTATATCCGGCGCATAAATCCCTCCAGGAAAATCACTTCCGAAAGACACAGGCACAGACTTCGTAGATTACAGGGAAAGGCGTTGAGATCGTTGAAGTCGTGCAATTGCATAGCATTGGAAAAGTCAAGGGTCATGTAATTCAAGTTTGGGCACTTGTTAGCAAGTTCGTGTAAAATGGGAGCTGTGATTAACTCACACGGAAGTTCTATGTACTTCATCGTGGCACCGAAACGTATCCCGATGAGGGATAACAAAAGGTCTATGTTCGTAACGTGTAGTCCCGAGTATTCCGGGCGTAGTGATACAACATGCCACAATCGACTGTCATAAGCCAACATACGCCATTTTTTACACACCTGCGCCACGTAACTTAACTCTGGATGCTTGAGGTAAGAAAATACTTTCAGCAGTAACTTTTCTGGTATCTTCTGGATTGTACAAGTCTGAAAAATATAAAGACACCTTGTCAAATACAATCTAAATTTTGCAGGAATTTTAAAAAGAAATACAGATTGTTTGTCACATATAATCTAAATATTTCATAAAATACGAAATTCAAGTTACAACAAATGTCATAAGAATGTATTCAGTGTTTGGTAATCCACCTAAAATGAAACTCATGAGCTAAAATGAAACTCAATGAAACTCATTAGCTAAAATGAAACTCATTAGCTTTGAATTAATCATCCTTTGCCAAGGATCTAGATGTCTCTGACTTCAAAGCTTCCAACAGAATGTACTGTAGTCGATTCTGAAAACCCGTAACATTTCCTTTTGTATGATAAATGTCAAGAATTGAGATGTCAGGATGTGTTGGACGACCCTAAAGTGAAGCTGCATGAACTCTTCTAGGACTATGCCCCCAAGAACTAGAGCTGTCATTGATATGAGTTTGGTGTGTCAATAAAAATTATTATTCAAGAAAAAGGCTTTCTAGTTGTTGTTTTTGACAAATTAACATACTATAAATAAAGTTATGCAGCTGCACCATCTAGATCTGTTATCAAGTTTACTCAAACTAAACCATGCATGGTACAGACGGCAAAAGACATTTCCTTCTGTCATGCTTATTTCATTGGTAATGTATTTTTGAGACCCTGGTTAAAAGGGAATAATTATGTTTAAAATGGAATCGTAATACGGAATTTACAAAATTATACCTGCCTGTTTATGAAGTTATATGTTAAATGTTTGCAAGATCGAACCATTTTTTTTACAGCAGTTAAGAAACCAGAGAGTGATTGTTTTGTGTATCACATAATAACAACAATCGTAGGCAAAATGACTGCTCTCAACTAGCGAGAACGGACAAGAGCAGGAAGACAGAGATATCCAGTAAAATAACAATTTTATCATCATACATGTATACACTTTTTAATTGACACAGTTGTCGATATTGTATCGGAAAATGAGAATCAACAATAGATCGATAATTTAATGTAAATGTAAATTTTGCAAGAAACTGATTTTTACAGCAATGCATATTCAGAAGAAAGTTACAGATTCTGAAAGAGATTATATAAGTCATTCACTACCATCATTCAGTTTAATACAGTGACAGGCAAAATAATTCCTGTGAACCTGCTAGGCAGAACATGAGATATCTCATACAATCATTTAGTATAATACAGTGACAGGCAAAAAATGTTCCCTTATCTGTAGTATAACACAGTGACAGGCAAAAAAATGTTCCCTCATCTGCTTGGGATTTCACAGCAGATAGATGTAAAAATCTTTACAGTATTTGTGAGGTAAACAGATTTACTAGAATGAGATCAAAGGAAAATTTGACTTGGTACTCTTAAGCATGACTTAGTCACTAATGAATGACATATTGTACAGCTGGCTGAGTACCTGGTCTCAAAGATATATCAAAATGGTGTAAAGGTCTCCCAGTCAATCTACCAACAGATACTGGTACTAGCTAGAAATACTCGGGATACTAAGATCCCATTACAGAGGCCTGGGTAAACAGGTCATTAAATAGCAGAGTCTAACGTTAGTTGGGATGAAAGTGAGAATGTACTTTCTCAGTACTTGTAATATACCGATAAGATAGACTGAAAAACTCTTTGAATTTTACTCGGGATACTAAGATCCCATTACAGAGGCCTGGGTAAACAGGTCATTAAATAGCAGAGTCTAACGTTAGCTGGGATGAAAGTGAGAATGTACTTTCTCAGTACTTGTAATATACCCAGATAAGATAGACTGAAATTTCCCAAAGAGCCCTAGTGGGTTTTATTGGGAGATGATCTCTGATCTGCTGGTACCACACCTCCGACTAGACTGGCAGGTCAGTGTGTTGCTGAGATGAACCATTACGGTAAATGTCTTAAACATCTGAAGGTAAATTATAAAATTGTTGCTGTTGAACCATTACGGTAAATGACTTAAACATCTGAAGGTAAATTATAAAATTGTTGCTGTTGAACCATTACGGTAAATGACTTAAACATCTGAAGGTAAATTATAAAATTATCATAAACTGTTGGCGTTACTTTGGTTTTGGTTTTGTTTCATGTCCTAAAAACAGCCAGGGTCATTTAAGAATGTGCTAGGTTTTGGAGGTGGAGGAAAGCCGGAGTACCCGGTGGTCAACTCGCTGATGAACCAATAAGGTAAATGACTTAAACATCTGAAGGTAAATTATAAAATTATCATAAACTGCTGGCATTACTTTGGTTTTGGTTTTGTTTTATTTAATGTCCTAAAGCAGCCAGGGTCATTTAAGGACGTGCCAGGTTTTGGAGGTGGAGGAAAGCCGGGGAGCACCCCTCTTTGAGAAAAACCACCCTCCTACGGTCAGTACCTGGCAACTGCCCCATGTAGGTTTCAAACTTGCTGATGAACCATGACGGTAAATTATTATAAACTGTCAGTGTTACAGTAAATGTTCAAATATTTTGGAGGCATTCACTTTTTTGTAGAAACTGAACATAAGAGTTCCTCTGTGTGATAAATTTATTAAGTGGACACATATTCCGATCTAAATTGTTTGGCCCAATGTATAATTCGAAGTAATTTTGAAGCCAACTTATGTATGTATGTTCTAAAAAATGCCCTCACTTACACACATCAAGATGAACCCAGTATTGTGGACTGGGCTGATCAGGTCAATATGGTGGATGTCAAACACATCTGAGTAAATAACTTGTAATCACTTCCAGTCCGAGTCAGAGTGTTACCTATCAATCATTATTATATATATATATATATATTGTGTACTGATGGGTATATACATCTGACACCAACCAAAGGGTGTGGTACACATCCCATAATAGTCAGTACCAGTATACCTCACCCGTACACCAACCAAAGGGTGTGATACACATCCCATAATAGTCAGTACCAGTATACCTCACCCGTACACCAACCAAAGGGTGTTGTACACATCCCATAATAGTCAGTACCAGTATACCTCACCCGTACACCAACCAAAGGGTGTTGTACACATCCCATAATAGTCAGTACCAGTATACCTCACCCCTATACCAACCAAAGGGTGTTGTACACATCCCATAATAGTCAGTACCAGTATACCTCACCCGTACACCAACCAAAGGGTGTTGTACACATCCCATAATAGTCAGTACCAGTATACCTCACCCGTACACCAACCAAAGGGTGTTGTACACATCCCATAATAGTCAGTACCAGTATACCTCACCCCTATACCAACCAAAGGGTGTTGTACACATCCCATAATAGTCAGTACCAGTATACCTCACCCGTACACCAACCAAAGGGTGTGGTACACATTCCATAATAGTCAGTACCAGTATACCTCAACCGTACACCAACCAAAGAGTGTGATACACATCCCATAATAGTCAGTACCAGTATACCTCACCCGTACACCAACCAAAGGGTGTTGTACACATCCCATAATAGTCAGTACCAGTATACCTCACCCGTACACCAACCAAAGGGTGTGGTACACATTCAATAATAGTTAGTACCAGTATACCTCACCCTAGACTGGCCACCAGACCCTAAGTTTTTTTTTTTTTTAAAGAATTGCCAAGCTAAATTCTAATACCAGATTATCTGCCCCTAGTTTGAAACCTAGAATCAGACATATCCTAGGGATCAAAATCATAAAGCTCAATTTTATTTGTAATTTTAATATTCTAGAGACAGGGGGCCAGTCTAACCTCACCCGTACACCACATTCTCAGTATACCTGCATACCAAGTATTCAAAAGGGCTGTGGCACAGACTGTAACCCAAGGGCCAATTAATACCTAAATTATACACCACCCTTAGATCTCACAACCCCTGACTGTTCAGAATCGGACTAGATCACTGAAAATAATTCCACACCTAGGGTACCTTGTTAAAGAATAATCACCCCAACTTTCTCAAAAAGGTGAGAACCATGTCTGTTATCACCTAGTTATTTGTGGAAACACCCATAACAAATTCATCCAAACAGCTACATACTTTCACTGCTGGGCTTCCTATGGCAACAAATTACTGTATGTATTAATTCACAGCCATGGCCTATTAATTGTTTTTAATACCTATTCTAGAACTGATAGATAGGATAAGATAGTTCTGCTAAGATTACTAGCTCCTCTATCACAGCCTCAGTTCCAAATATAGAAATCATTGTATGAGAACAAAGTTTGGGAAGAAAGATATTGCTTTTGGTAATGATGTGTTTATCACTTACCAAACTACCCAAACAGAGATTAGAGTAACTGAAGGTCACCACTGCACTGTTCCATCACGGTAGAGGTCAGAGTGTATTAGGGAGAGGTCATTACGGTAGAGGTCAGAGTGTATTAGGAATAGGTCATCATGGTATGGATCAGAGTGTATTGGGAATAGGCCATCATTGTATGGGTCAGAGTGTATTAGGGGGAGGTCATTACGGTAGAGGTCAGAGTGTATTAGGGAGAGGTCATCATCGTATGGATCAGAGTGTATAGTGAATAGGTCATCATCGTATGGGTCAGAGTGTATAGTGAATAGGTCATCATTGTATGGATCAGAGTGTATAGTGAATAGGCCATCATTGTATGGGTCAGAGTGTATTAGGGAGAGGTCATCACGGTAGAGGTCAGAGTGTATTAGGAATAGGTCATCATCGTATGGGTCAGAGTGTATTAGGAATAGGTCAGCAGGGCTTTTTTCTCACTGGTTTGGGATGGGTCCTTTTTGTCTCATTTTGGTAAGAAAATTGGTGAATTGGGAAAGAGTTTTTCAGGAGTAAACTGCAAATTTGGGAATTTGGCTTTAAAATGAAATAATTACAATTGGGAATGGGGCCCATTAACAGCGCCCAAAAATCCTCAGAAAAAGCTCTGCGTCATCACTATCTGAGGTAATCAATGCTGTTAAAAGTAGTTAGAAAACTGAATCCATGAATACCTCGGATTTCTCTGATAAAGCAAGCATTACCATTACAGAATACCTGAACAGCTTTTTCTTGGGTGTAGCATTTATGTAATCTTCTAAAGAAAGACATCAGCCTAATGATTGGTTAGCTTTCATGTCTGGATCAATCCAAATTCTTCAATTTGCCATGGTACAATTCCCAAGGGGTGTAGAAAAGAAGTAAACTGCATAGATTTCAAAAAGGAGACATCTACTGATGAAGACGAAAGTTATTTTTAGTTTCTTATTTTTCATTCAATACTGTCATGAATTGAATTCAAAAGTGATGTATAAAACCAATCACCAAACAAGAAAGCATAACAGTTCTGCTAAAAACCAAATACCAAGAGTAATGTTTACAGCTCTGCTAAAAACCAAGTTCCAAAGGCAATGTACATAGGTCTGCTAAAACCAAGTTCCAAAGACAATGTACTAAGCTCTGCTAAAACCAAGTTCCAAAGGCAATGTATATAGCTCTGCTAAAATCAAGTTCCTATGGCAACGTACATAGCTCTGCTAAAAACCAAGTTACAAAGGCAATGTACATAGCTCTGCTAAAAACCAAGTTACAAAGACAATGTACATAGCTCTGCTAAAACCAAGTTCCAAAGTAAATGTACATAGCTCTGCTAAAACCAAGTCCCAAGGACAATGTAGGTACATGACAAGTATGTAGTCCTGTTAAAACCAATTACAAACTACAAATATCATATGACTTTATGATACTAAATCTTCTCTAACATCCAGAAAACCTGGGAGCTATTTTTTCACAATCTAATACAAGTTCATGTTCACGGAATGGCTCCGAATGGCTCCGAATGGCTCCGGCCTATATACATGTATCTTGATGAAATCCATGTCTGAGAAAAGCTGGAGGCTGTTAACCACAGATGCGCACCTTCAGACCTTGTAACTGTGTTTATACTCATCGAGACTATAGAAGTAGAATATGTTATATATCTCCAACAAACTACATCATCAGTGGTACAAGCCCTTGTCTGTTTTCTTTATTAGTAAATACTGGAGAATCTCCCAGGCCGTTTGATGAATGAGCTCTGCTTCAAAACAGGTAAACAGGGCACTAGACTATCTCAGATCTTAGATACAAACTGGGATATGTAGTCTAAGCGGAGATTTCAAATAGGCATTCCCCATCTCCACCTAGTATATACATACAATATCTGGTGGTGTACAGTGGCAGAAAGGTATTTCATGGTAGAATTGACTGCAGGATTTCTCCCAGTTCAATAACACTATAACGCATTGTGTTTTCGGTCCCAACTAATTTCTCTGTATAACAGAGCTCCAACTTTCTCAATACAGGTCAGTTATATCCCAATTTTAAAAATTTGCTCTTTTATTATCATTTTAAACGTGTTTTTGAACAATAACTAGGGATGGGAATTGGTTTCACCTTCAGAATCAAAAATCAGAAAATTGGAATCGATCAATTATCAATTTTAATAGTTTTTTTTCTAAATTAAGCACAGAATTGCCCTTTTGTAGAAAACTTATGTATATCTATGTATATCTAAGTACATTCCTTAAACATCTTAGCCTTTAATTGTTATCAATATTTTTTATACTGAACACAAATGAAACATTTAACAGTTTTTAATATATTTAAATCTCCTAAATCACTTGTAAACATCCAATGAATGTATATCACAACAATCCTGAAACTTAAACTCTCTAAGAGTGGAAAAATGCATGGCCAGATCAGGGTTCGATCCCAGGACCTCCGAACACTAGCCAGATGCTCTACCAATTGAACTACCTGGTCGCTGTCGATCGACCCAGTCCAGTTCTGCAACAGTTGAAAGAGATATTATTGTCCTTAATTAGTTTGTGAAGTTTGAAGAAAATCCTTCAAGGAATGAAGCTGCTACTGTGCTTGACACTGAATATCCTAAAAAATGGTGACACTCATACTTGCCCAGATATTATGATCTTTAATAAAGAGTATGAAAATTCCTCCAAGGAAATTGCTACATAACTGAAAAAGATTTTCTAAAAAAGGGAAAAAAAAGAAGAATAACAGTGACCTTGATCAAATAACCTTGAAACTAAGATATTATGGTCCTTTATGAAAATGTAAAGTTTGAACAAAATCCCTCAAGGAATCAAGCCACAACAGCGCTGACAAATGATTTTCTAAAAAAGTAATGTTGACCTTGCATGACCTTGACCAAACGACATTGAAACTTGAACTTGTCTGAAATATCATAATCCTTTATCATTTTGCAATGATTGATCAAAATCCCTCAAGGAATGAAGCCCCAAAAGTGCTGTCAAACTTTGGTGCTACTTATGTATACATATATGTAGATCTATACAAGATGGACAGTGAGGAAAACTAGAATCACCCCCCCCCCCCCCCCCCTTTCCCCTTTCACTGGTAGGGGATTAATAACAGTTCCATGATCAGTTAATTCAAACATAAATACCAGATATGAAAAAGTAAGAGATTATTAAAATGACAGAACTGACATGTACTTTACTAAGCTCCCTGCTGTAAACTTGTAAATATACAGAGTCTAGCAGATCTGTATGTTACGTTTCTATTACAAAAAAAAAAACTGACTCTGCAGACAATGTAACAGTCTCGCAGCTTTGTATGGCCAAAGGAAAGAAAAGAACTCGGCTTGTTATCCCATAAACAAAGTGTCAATCGACAAGAGATTCAGCCATGTCTAACAGTCTTAGAATCAGGCAATATCTCTAACATAGAAAAGATATATCTTGCTGGAGAGTTTCGGTCTGCATGGAGAGTGTTAGATCGGATACCACGGATACTCCTGATGCCAATAGTTACATCACATGCAATACACCCATTGCCATGGTTACGTAAACCCCTGGGGTGAGGCAGAGCCTATATGTATTCCTAGTGTAAATAAATGAAGGTGTGGAAGAAATTCAACTACATTTCCTGGGTGGCTATAGGGAAAAAAACCTGTCTGGAGGTATACAGTATCTAAAGCCATGATACATGTACGATCTAAAAAATGCATGAAGATTAGAAATCAATACAAGTATTTTCCAATTTGTCCATATTTTTTCCCTGTTTTTTTTTTGCTTCGAAATTGATGACACTTTTGGTATCAAGCGAAAGAACTCAACAATGTACAAAAAATGTATTTTCTTCAAAGAATATAAGGTAATGGCTACAAATTAGATTATTTCTTTGTTTGTCTTGATCGAGATTCCATGAACAACGTATCTCGTGTGCAGACACACGGACATTGAAGAGACGTACCACTCCTTCTCTCTGATGGATGACATCTCCAACATTAACAATGTACATTCCAAACACAGGACAGACATTACCTACATTACAAAGGAATACCCAGGGAATCACACACGGAAAATAGGCTCATCCTTGTCAGAAACACTAGTATCATTACATAACGATGTGCTATTATAGGATAACACACCATCAACTCTAGTGTCCGCAGTACAGTATTAATCACAAATGTGACACTTCTCCGTAATCAGCCATTTCACAGCCCGAAACTATAATTATATTTGTGGTAGCTATTGAGTTTCTTGTTATGAAACTGTTTATTTTACCTGGAAGTTGGCATTTTACTCATTCTAAAACTGCTTATTTATCCTCCAATAAGCCCATGTTTAGTGATAAACCTTGTCTGGTAATAAACCCACCCTTGTCTGGTAATAAACCCACCCATGTCTGGTAATAAACCCACCCTTGTCTGGTAATAAACCCACCCTTGTCTGGTAATAAACCCAACCTTGTCTGGTAATAAACCCACCCATGTCTGGTAATAAACCCACCCTTGTCTGGTAATAAACCCACCCTTGTCTGGTAATAAACCCACCCTTGTCTGGTAATAAACCCACCAATGTCTGGTAATAAACCCACCCATGTCCAGTGATAAGCCCACCCTGGAGGTCAGTGGCTACAAATACCTTTTACTGTCCTGAAGTAACTGGCTAATTTGTGTCACAAGTTTGTCAAGTGGGCTTATTACAAGCATCCAACATATCATATTCTTAAAGTAATGAAAAGGTAATGATTACCCAGATATACAATGTCTAAGGCAGTTATTTTACATGGAAAGATATGTTCTGAGTGAGTGGTGAAATAAACTCCTCAAAATAAAATTTATCACATAAATGTAACTGGCTTAGTTTTGTTGAAATTGTTCTACCATGTAATATGGCTATTTCATAAATATCTCAAGAATATTGTGTAATAACACTAATGTCACAATATTTCATGAAGTCAAAACTAATATATGACATCGCATGATTATTTCTGTAGAGAAACACATTCCCTGATTATTTCTGTATAGAAACACATTCCCTACGAATCAAAATTTGTCTGTGATATGTACAAATAAATTTGAGAGTTTTTACTTACACTCTAATCAATATGAATTATGTGATAAACAGAATCTTAAACTTTTGATGGTTACATAAAATTTCTAAAACTTGTTCAAAAAATGTATATGACAATTGCCCAAAGTCTTATATGACGTAGGTATCAAATTATTGAACTTTTTCATTAAATTACATGACATTATATCTACTAGTGATTCTACATACCTAAAAAGTCTAAATTCAATATCGAATTCTTCTAGGATTTTCCAGATGTGTATAATGGGATCATTTTAAAATTCTAATAATCCCCTTACCAAAAGAGTAAGGGCGAGTCTCGCAGGAAAATCTCTAATACAGAATTCAATATCAGTGTCCGAAAAATCATTAACTCTATAGAAGACTGACTTCGGGGCAGACAGATAAAGATTTGGTCACTAATTAGAAAGTAGGATGAAGATGGTAATTGCATTCCAGCTGCTGTAATATCAGGATTATATTGTAATCTATTAACTTGAGAATCAGGGATGATTTAATTCAATCTGGGGAAATAGATTTTCAGGTTTGTATAGTGATTCCTCTTGTCAGATCATATTTCCAGAGACAAGATTGGAAATGGGAAAGTTCCATGTATGGAAAAGCTGACAGACAATTTGGGTGCACCTGACCTTAAATAGTGAGAAACCTTTTTGCACTACCTACTGAGAAACCATACCAATAGCTTTAAGTCCTTATATCTGGGGTATTTAACCTTTGCTTGACCCACAAAGGTCACAAAGGTCACTGGTGACTAAATTAAGGTAATTCATTTGAATCATTGCTGTATTTATCCTACGATATTTACATTTGGCACCGAAGTCTACTGTTACCGCAAGGTTGATCTGGGCTGTATCTATGAGTGTATTGTATACAGATCACATAATGGGATTGTTATCCCATCTTGATCACGGAAATGCTTCGCACATTATTGAAGTTGAATAAAACGCAGTGAAGATTCTGATTGAGAACAATTGGTAATTATGACATCATTTTGGCGCAATGTTGATCAGCATCATGGCAAGTCTATACTGTGTGTCAGATTGGTTGCAGAAATGATAGAAAGAATTTGATTTAAAGAAATTATTCTTTCAAATCAACATACAGGGAAATAGGCAAAAATAAACAAGAGGCCCAGAGGGCCTGTATCGCTCACCTGGATTTCATGAGATATGAAACAAGAATGATGATTAAGTATATTTGTCACTGGTATTGCTATGTCAATATATCAAAGGCATTTTATATGGGTTCGTGAGGATTTTATGTGCAAAAATGCATTAATCGATGAAATAAAAATTAACTTTTGGCACAACCTCATAGGGATGCTACCACACAAATGTGAGTGATATCCATTGCTTAGTTTCAGAAAAGAAGTTGTTTAAACCAATTGACCCCTTTTGACCCCGCCCTCTACACCCCGGGGGGAGTGGGGGTCAGTTCCTTCCTTTATAAAATTTTGAATCCCTACCCAAAAGGATGCTAACAGGCAAATATGAGCGTTATCCCTTGCTTAGTTTCAGAGAAGTTGTTCATATCAATTCAGCCAAATTGACCCCTCTCTGCCCCGCCCCTCAGGCCCCCAGGGGGTAAGCCTCACCATTTGTACAATTTTGAATGCCCACCCAATAGTGATGCTACCAGGCAAATATGAGCAATATCCATTGCTTGGTTTCAGAGAAGAAGTTGCTAATATCAATATAGCCCAATTGACCACATTTGGCCCCACCCCTCAGGCCCCTGGGGGTCAGCTCCATCATTTGTACAATTTTCAATCCCCACCCCATAGTGATGCTACCAGGCAAATATGAGCGATATCCATCGCTTGGTTTCAGAGACTAAGTCGTTTATATTAAGAGAGCCAAATTGACCCCTTTTGGCCCCGCCCCTCAGACCCCTGGGGAATCAGCCCCACCATTTGAACAATTTTGAATCCCAACCCCATAGGGATGCTACCAGGAAAATATGAGTGATATCCATTGCTTAGTTTCAGAGCAGAAGTCGTTTATATCAATAGCGTAAAACTGACCCCTTTTGGCCCCGCCCCTCAGACCCCAGGGGGTCAGTCCCGTCATTTGTACAATTTCAAATTCCTACCCCAAGGTGATGCTACCAGTAAAATATGAGAGATATCCATTGTTTGGTTCCAGAGAAGAAGTCAATTATATGAATATAGCCCGATTGACCACATCTGGCCCCGCCCCTCAGGCCCCTGGGGGGTCAGTCCCATCATTTGTACAATTTTGAATCCCAACCCCATAGTGATGCTACAAGGCAAATATGAGTGGCAGGCATTGCTCGGTTTTAGAGAAGAAGTCGTTTATATCAATATAGCTAAATTGATCACATTCAGCCCAACCCCTCAGGCCCCTGGGGGGTCAGCCCCATCATTTGTACAATTTTGAATCCCCACCCCATAATGATGCTACCAGGCAAATATGAGCAATGGCCATTGCTTGGTTTCAGAGAAGAAGTTGTTTATATCAATATAGCCAGATTGACCCCTTTTGGCCCCGCCCCTCAGGCCCCTGGGGGGTCAGCCCCATCATTTGTACAATTTTGAATCCCCACCCCATAGTGATGCTACCAGGCAAATATGAGTGATAGCCATTGCTTGGTTTCAGAGAAGAAGTCGTTTATATCAATAGCGCAAAAATGACCCCTTTTGGCCCAGCCCCAGAGGCCCCCAGGGGTCAGCCCCATCATTTGTACAATTTTGAGTCCCCTACCCATAGGGATGCTTCTGACCAAATTTGGTCAAATTCTGATGTGTGGTTATGAAGAAGAAGTCAATTGTTGACGGACGGACGGACGACGGACGCAACGGTATGGCATAAGCTCACCTTGGTCCTTCGGACCAGGTGAGCTAATAATGTATTTATTAAAGAAAGACAGACATAAACATAGGTAAATGTAAATAATATCATTAGATGCTTGTTAGATTGTCATTTTTATAATTGATAATCAAGGATTGGATGCGAGTTACTAATTATCAATTATGATAATTTTTTTCTTTTCATGAAAAACAATATATTTTATTACTATGCTCTTTTTAAAAACTATTTAATGATCAATGTCATATCATCAGATCAATTTGCTCTGTGAGTAAATAAAAATAGTTTTATGTGAAGTTAAACCTTTTATGGTCTAATTGTAAAGCTGTAGAAAGTGTCATGCATTCCCAACTGTCACGTTTGCAGTGTCACATTGACCCGATAAACGATACAAGTCCATAATCAATACCAACAAATCACACGTGTTGTTAACAGCAGAGAAACATGAGTACCATAAATAACAGATTATAATGGCTGTCAGAATTCATAATCATCAATTATGGCTGCCAACAGATTGATAATCCATTACTATAATCAATATTCACCCAACACCACTTAAATCTGAAACATTTCTTCTGTGTTCCACTTACAAAGTTCAAAACTCATTAGCAATTACCAGAGATCATTTTACCTGAATCAATTAATATAAGTTACTTTGTAGAAATGGCAGTGGAACAGATTGAACTTCATTTACCCCAGATAGCTCAAATATTTAGAATGTTTGTCTAGAGTAACAGGGGTTCCAAGTTCGAATCTTGATCTGGTTGTAGCATTTTTTCTCTTCCGTTACACTTGGCACCCAACTAACTACTAGAGCTGAAACAATGTTTGAATGTTCACCAAGGAATACATTTTACCAATTCCCCAAATCTTTGAATAATGAAATGGTATTCAAATATTCGGTACAATATTTATCTCCCTTTGGTCCTGTGATCTGAAACATGGACAAATGATCCAGTTGTCCAGCTAAATTCCGATAAATCTAAAGTAGAAGATAAGCTATGCTTGGGGGTTTTAATGTACAAAGGTACTACATCCAACATAGCAAATCATCTCCGTGTCAAACTCATTGAAAATATGTTCAAACGTCAGATTTCTGTTCCAATCCAGCATTCAGTTTAACATAAAAATACATATGTATTGCAACTATTTGACATGAGTAACGCTTGAATGATAAGATAAAAAAAATATTCTGACATGACATCGTAAATAAGGTGCAATGCTGTTATCATTCACATCCGTGTATTGTCAACTTTGTGGTGTGCCATGCTATAATGTACATCAGTGTCAATAAAATGCTTTAAAACAATAGCGATATACCCGGTTACAAGCACTCAATTGAAAAATTTACCATGTGGACAGTTTGTGGTCATTTTATTTCAGGTTATTTTGCCAGTACATTGTATATGAATACAGACCCGTTTTCGATGAATCTAAATCTTAAAACAACATGCATCTGAAGTTTATCTTTCTGTTGGGTAAATCATATTGATTAAAAGAATCATTTGTGTCAAAAAATAGAGGTTTGGCAATTAGTAACACAGTACCAATTTATAAATCTACTATTGTATTATCCAAAGTTAGTAAATTATTGTAAGCTATAAGGCCGACATGGAGAGTGTGTCATACAAGATCACCTATCTGATATAAATTTTGACTGAAACGAAGAGTTTTCACATTTTCAAAGAATTAGCTTACTTGTATATTGCTAATTAACTTATTCATCTAGAAAAGTTAGTATAAGACATAGGAAAAAATTCCTATGTGGATATATTTCAATATTTATTCAGAAAGTATAAGTCACATTTTCTTCCGTTTCAGTCTTTAGTATGATAGTGCTTTGGCTGATTGCCGCAGAGACAAGGGGCTTATACTAGTACTGCTGACAAAACATAAAAATCAATGTCAATTAAGATGGCTACAAAACAACAGCTGTACAGTAATTTAGCTCTCCACAACTAATGCCTCATTGTTTGCACTCACTTACTCTGGATAAAATTCCAATCATCAGCATGTCCTCAAAACTAGCATTTCTGCTGCTTTGGTTCTGTTTTCTCAAGTGATTTCAATGTATTTTATCATCCCGGTTACTACAGACACAAGGTTCAATCATCAGGAGATACAATCAGAGTGTTCTATAATTAGACATATATATTGAAATGCAATCTATTACAGACCGCTTAATTGTATTAAACTTGCTGCTACAGAAGCAAATTGGATCAGGAGAATGGTAAATATCTCAAATTAAATGGGGGTCTCTGCCATATCAGTCTCTATTTAAAGGTAGTTTAGCTAATTGTTTTCCAATAAATAATAATTAATTGCCTTTTTATGAGTTAATTGGAAAAAGTAAACGTTGCGTTTCACTATACATGCATAGTGTAAACAGGCTAATTGCATTTTACGACAATTCCATTTTTATTTCTTATTTTTTAGTCACCTTCATTTATTTTTTTACCAATACCTAAATTTATATCTATGTATTACACCTAGTCTATAGATGGTTCAAAGGAATGTTTCTGTTTAAAGAATTAATAATTTTAAATATACAATGTAGTTTTATTTGTGATATTAATCTCAAGTTTTAGTATTGATGACATCACAATTCAGAATAAAGTGGCAGTTCAATAAATTTTTAATTTAATATCAAATTAATGGTTTATTTTATCCCTTCCTAATTAATAAAACATTTCATTTTATATAACTAAATATTGTTTTTGTCTCAGATCAATATATTCACTATATAATTTATATAAGCTGTAGTTCTCTATATTAAACATATACAGACAGTCCCCTCGTGTGATTTAGGCCCTTCACGTATTACCTGATCATTGCCACGCCCGATTCGCTAATAATTATTGTTTTTGTACCCACCGGCACGATGTACTCCCTATCGCCAAGGTGGGTGGAGGCGCTGGCAACCTGGGAAGCATCTTGAGCAACGTTGAATATTGTTGCACGAAATCCGTCCATTTTCTTCACTCATAAGAAAGGTTACACCTTGTCAGAAACACCTTAATCCATCGTAGTTCACTCCTAACTGTTCGCCTGCCGTCGTCGGCATGCGGTTTCGTTTACTATGATGTGCTGCTGGTTGCTGCTGCTGCTGATTCAAGCCGTTTCCCGCGATAGTTGGCAATGCAAATGTCAAAGTTCAACTCTATAATTGTTTGAAGGGATAGATCGATTGCTTCAGCTTTTATTTTACACAAATAACTATGTTCTTGCTTAATAATGTTTTTGTTTAAATTTTGAGCAAATATATATTAAGTAGAACGAAACGAAACTAGACATTTTGTGCGAATGCGAAACTACCACCCATCAGCTAAATTAGGCCAGCTTTACTTGTGATCAGAGTTCAAGGTCGGAAAACACCTTCCTGTCTAAGATCAACTTTGTTCAAAGTTTACTTGTTATCTCCGACCTGACTGTCACCAATGGCTATCGGAGGACAGTTGATGTTAGGGATCGTTATCTACGGGCTGCTGATAAGTCTGGCAGATGGAGAAATACACCGGGCAAAGACAAATCATAAAAGCGGGGGACGAGGTAGTCGAGACATAGACGTGGCAAAAGAGAACCTAGCAGACGATATGTTTGGTTCTCAAGAGTTAAATACTTGGATTTATGCGAGTTTGGCTTCTATACTTGTCGGACTAAGTGGTATTCTTCCACTTCTTGTCATCCCCATTGATGCTGGTCCAGCGTTAAAACATGGTGGTAAGTAGCTCTTGTTATTTTGAGATGGCCCTGCGTTCTCCATACGGTACCCTGTAGGCCTAGAGGCTACAGTATCAGTTGAATAACCATACGGTCCCAGACTCCTAATACATGGAGCCAGCGAAGTTTACATTTGCCTTGGGGGGAGGGATTATAGGATAAGATTTCCTGTTTAAACCAGAATGACACGTGTACAAAGTTGTTTAAACATAGATTGGCATTGCTAACTATCCAGAGATACATTGTGTACACAGATGTCTTCATTTCTAAGGGACCCTGACTGGTTGCTCATGTCATATAAATGATCAGGGACAAATATAAGTAAAATATGTCCCTGTAATTATAAAATGCCATAAGATTATCATATTTGACTCAATCATATTGATAGAAATTAAGCAAATTAAAAATGTCCAATTAAAGGCATTTCTCTTCTAAGGCTATAGTAAAAAATAACAAAGTTTGACAGCGACATGTAACTTTCTAGCAGCTGTCACTCTTTGCTAGGCATTTCATTAATAATGCATATATACACACTGAGAATAAAAAAATGTTATATGATAGCTTTTCTGGGGTTCTAAAACCGAATTCCCAAAGTTTTGGTCCTGAAATTTCCTTTTGTATATATACCAATTTTCATCCTAGAGCTCTGCACATATATATGTACAAAATGTCACAGAATATTAAAATTCTATGGCATTGTTATATCACATGGCAGAACAAGCCAGATACAAGTATTGAAGAAAATGTTTACACTGTGTAAAACCTTTGTCAAGATGCAAATTCATGATATCCAGCGATACAGATTGATGTATAGGGATTTTTTATAACCCTTTGGTTAGTTTATTTATTTGATATTTAAACAAGTCAAGTTAGTAATACGGTAAAATAATTAAAATCTCTGGACTGTTAGTAGGATTTACATCAGATATGTATAATAATGACATGTTGACAAACATCTCTCCATGTCTACATGTGCTGATGCATGTCATACACAAAAAGTTCAACATTTCATTAATAACATGTCAACCCCTAGCCTGCTACTTATACCAATGCAATGATATCAATTTACATGTAGATTTGACGTTTAAAATTGTTACCAATACAAGATACATACATGTACATTTTTTGTATATGCATTTATATATATAGATCTAGAGATATTTTTTATCTATTAGTGATAGGAATAAGAATTAAGTTTAGATATATCTTAATCACATTTATACACATGAAAGGATATTTTGCATTAATCTGTTGGTATACTCTTTTTGAAATTATAAACATAGAATAAGATAGATATTGGTAATTTCAATTGTTGCAGATGTTCCTTATAAGATTGTTTGACTATATGTAGTTATAGTGTTATTGTTCTTGATTGTATGAACTCAATAGTTATTCATATATGATATTTCTATACCAGATCTAGACTTTAGAATATATTTATTTACAAATTTATTGAGTGATGACCTTTTGATTCCATAAACTATCAATATTTTAGTGCTTGACCTTACAGTGTCAGAGAGACTATATCTTAGGTGAACTTGTACCAGTTCTTCTCTCCAGCTGATTTCTGATTACCTTACCTGTACAGACACATTTATCTATGTAATCTAAGGTTAATATAACATGTCATTACTGATTCCACATGTACCAAAAATAGGACAGGAATTCTATTTTTCTTTTTGGACCAACATATCGAGTAGCAACTGATCAAAAGTCATCATATTGTAAATATTTAAAAAATATATATTGATTAATATTATTTGAAAGCTGTTTTGAGGTAGAATATGATGCTATATAATGAATTACCTACCCTTGCACTGTAAGAAGTAGCAGACCATATTTTGGTTGTGAATAGTGCTTCAAGTTGTCAGGAGTTGTTTCTCTTGTATTATGCCAAACCTAAGATTGGCATTAGCGACTTCATATTGCATATGTACATTAAAGGATTTTTAGCTCACCTGGTCCGAAGGACCAAGGTGAGCTTATGCCATACCGTGGCGTCCGTCCGTCCGTCTGTCGTCCGTCTGTCGTCCGTCCGTCCGTCCGTCCGTCAACAATTGACTTATTTGACTTCTTCTTCATTACCGCTGACCGGAATTTAACAAATTTGGTCAGAAGCATCCCTATGGGTAGGGGACTCAAAATTGTACAAATGATGGGGCTGACCCCCTGGGGGCCTTTGGTTTAATTTATAAATTGATAACTTTATTTTTATCATTTGGAAGGTGGAAAGTAAAAAGTCACCTTTCTAGTCCAGGCTGGTGGGAAGTTTCATTAATATTTATGTCCACATTTATAGCAACCTTTAGGGGTTGCTAATTCAAGCCTGAGGATGGAAAGAATTTTTTTTCAATACTTCTTCACGTTTCATATTAAGCATGTCAAAACCCATTTCACAGATCATTAACTAAGTACATTTAGTACACATCATTGAATGACTAAATAGATAAATGTTTAGTAGTCTTTACATGTATTAGTGAGTATCAATAAGACATATATATCACTTACATATTACATGTATATATAAATTTCCTTATTTAAAATAAAGAAATTTATATATATAATATGTAAGTGTACAAAACCTAAACCTTCTATAGTAAATAACTAAAGTCCTCATGATGGTTTTCTCAAGCTATTTTGGACTCAATGCAGATATTGGAAAAATGTATCATATCATCACTATATTTGCATGGTCAAATGTGTAAATTAGTAATTATATATATAACTCAACAAAATCTGCAATGTATCCTTGAAGATGGTTAAAAAAATAATAAAACTAAAATATCTATAACATATATATCTGTGTTGATCATGAGTACATTTTGTACCAAAAATGTTTTTCTGCAAATTAATTTTTAGTCTTGACACCATGCACCTTTACTAAAATGTTGTGGATAAAGTTACTGAGTTTGACATTATAATTACTGAACAGTAAAATTATTTCAATTTTCATGTTTTTATCAATTAAAAAGCAATGATTTATGATATTTAATAATTATAAAAAGGCTCTAACTCTAATTTTAAGTCATTTTGGAAGCTATGTATTGGTAGAGCTGTATATGTATCTGGCTGGCAAAAATAATACTGAAATAGTCTGAATTCATTTACAGCAGAAGTGGTCTTCATTCCACAATGAGCACAAAAACTTTCTTCTACATATGATTCCACCCACTCACATACCACATATCTTACAATACTGGCCTTTTTACTCTCATGCATATAGAGATGACACACCGTAACAAGTGTTTCCTGATAGGCATTCCAGAAATATGTTATATAAAATTGGTTGTCTCCCTTGACACATGTACATATCCTTTCATCAGCAATCAATCTTAATTGGGCTGTTTCCCCACACAGTTCAGTTGAGGTGCCAAGTTTCTATATATATTGTTATTATCAGGTTCTTAATAGCATCTCCACTGAGCAAAACATTCTGAGCATTTTTGTTAAATTTTGAAACTTTTGGGTAACACCAAAATTTTCATTCAATCATGCATGCACTAATCCCCTACCAGTAGGAGTGCGAGTTTTACTTGTAGCTTACATGGTTTGCCATAAGTTATCAGAGGTTAATCTAGACTATTTTTACTACCGAAATTTGGTAGTATTCCCCACTGATGGTGTTTTCCCCTTTGAATAAAAACAAATTCCCCATCAAGAAAAAATGACATAAAACAGGGGAAAATCCTCCAAAACACAGGAAATCACCCTAATTTTGATGAAATATGTAAGATTTGTAGCAAATAATAGCTGTTAAATGTTAAATTATATAGAATAATTCAAGACACTGCCATCCCTTCATTTCCTCTAAATTTCATAATGGGTAGTATTCCCCTAATCCTAGATTAGCCCCTGGTTATCCGGCATACATCATATGAGAATATTTATAATTATAAGATGAAAAAAAATTAATGTATCTCTATTAATTATTTGCCATGTTTTCATGATGCCAATGTTGACAATATGATGTTGAAGTGACACATACTACAAAATGTAACGGTAATTGATATTCTGGGATAATTCTGGATTAAGTTACTGGAGAATTTCAGGGTTTTGGAGAATGTGGTTGTTATTATCCTATATATTCTAAATCACATAATTGAGAATTTCAGTGGGATTTTTGTAACCTTGCTAAATGCTAGCCGCAATATACTGATCGGCTAGAGAGATCTTCTCTTTAGCTCGATCGGTTGAGCGTATAAGCCAGAGGTCCCGGGTTCGATCCCTAACAGAGGTAGTGATTTAGATTTAATTAATCATGCGATCTGTTACATTTTTATCAAAAACATCCAGGTAAAAATCCCAAATTCTTGACCCAATGTGATCTGGGATCCCTTTGCCTAGATTGAACTGATGTCATTGAACGTACGCATAGCTACAGGTGATGACTTCAATTGATAAAACTGATCTTTTATCAGTGCTTGGTAATGATTATCTCCATGTTATCACTGATCAGACTATATCCTTGATCAAGTAGCTTGTGATATGGAGTAACTATTACAAGATTACATTCTGATGATAATAATGAGTCTTTGCTAGCTAATATCTCACAGCTTCACTTAGCAGAAATGAATATTGTATAAGAATATTTGAATCAACACTTTTTAATCTTCTGATATCAAAAGAACAAAAGTATGACTTTTTTCACGAAAGGAACATGTCGATAGAACAGATGATTCAGAGGAAAGATAAGAAAAAGTTCTACAGAAAAGATCAAACTGACATTGGTAGGAGCTCAAAGATTCCTCTGGGATCTGTGATAAGTTTGTTTGGTTTGCATGTTGAAATAGAGTAAGATGTCCACCAATTCTTATAAATGCTAAAAATTAGAACATTGATGAAAATTAGCAAGCCTATTTTAGGACAAATAATGAGAGAAAAAATATCTGAAAGGCAAGTTTATATATAAGGGATTGCTTGTTGGATTTATCACCCTGTGAACAGCCAGGGTCATTTTGAGGCAGGTCTCCTTGTAGTAGCTGGTGACCACCTCACTGAACAGAAAATCGGAGGCCATTCCTATTATATGCCCCTCAGATCTAGAGCAATTATGGTTTCTTGCCCAAGGACACAACCATAAAGCAAAGATCAGTGTATTTCTTAGCTTCCCTAGAAATACAAACTGCCACTGTACATGTGTAGGGAACATGGAACCATGCACCTTAAATCTTCACCTGAGGTTATGTAGGGTGACACTGTAACCACTGAGCTATCACAGCCTCCCCCTTTGTGACCCCCATGGAAGTTAGGGAAGAGAGTTAATTATTTTTGCAATTGTCAAACCATCACTTTGTGGTATTTTTGAAGAAGACTTAATTCTTTCAATATAATTTCATAAGTAAACTTTATTTATAATTCATAGTTTGAAAATCCAACTAGTACACAAGAAAGAGCACATAAAATATGTTGTTTCAAGTTAATGTATCTATTTTTGAAAAATATTCTTTTCTATAAATTCTTTTTAAACCTGAGGCTTGAACATTTGAATGTAAAACATGTTGTTTAAAGTTAGTGTACACTGTATCTATTTTTGAAAAATATTCTTTTCTATAAATTCTTTTTAAACCTGAGGCTTGAACATTTGAATGTAAAACATGTTGTTTAAAGTTAGTGTACACTGTATCTATTTTTGAAAAATATTCTTTTCTATAAATTCTTTTTAAACCTGAGGCTTGAACATTTGAATGTAAAACATGTTGTTTAAAGTTAGTGTATCTATTTTTGAAAAATATTCTTTTCTATAAATTCTTTTTAAACCTGAGGCTTGAACATTTGAATGTGCACAACCCCCTGTGGAATTTCCAAAATGTTGGCAAGTAAGTATATGGCATGAGGATAAGAATTGGACTAGGAATGAAAGTGAGGATTACTGGCCTATTAGGGTACATGCATGTGCAAAGCATGTCTGAAGCCTTGATTATAAAGAGAACAGTAAGATAGTATTAGAATAAAGGGTAGGGGTGATCCCGAGGATCATCAGGTGATTAGAGAAGAAAAGAAAAAGATGGTGGTGTATCAGTTCTGGATGAAATCAGCTGAAATGAGGTAGAAAGATTGGTAACAATTTTAATTGATGATGTGCGTAATGTTTGTTGTGTGATGTATGCTGCGTTGGCATTTGATCAAAACAGACTACTGTATATAGATTGTTTGTCATGTACATTGAAGTGAGTTTTCTAAAAGAAACATTTTCCTCTTAACAATAATGATTTAAATGGTGGTAAATATTTTTTGAGTGTTGATTACAGTGATCTGTAGAATTCTTAGGCTGCTGTGTTAAACTCTATAGAAACACTTATACACAAACATCATGTCTACAGGTCAAACGATTTAAACATGCAAAATATCAACATTATTGGTAGATTTGAATACTTAATTAATATTCAAGGTGTTATATATTATATATATCATGGGTGTCTGTGCAATAGTCCAGAATATTTGACATGAGGTACCGGTAATCGACCGATGTTCTTTTGCACGAGGTCGAAGGCGAAAACACCCATGATATACTTGTTTTATTACATAATCATTAAAACACACTATAGACCATAACAAGACTGACTCACAGCTAGTGACCATGATGGTAAGATAATAAATGGAAAAATGATATCGATACCTTTTAATTTGCGAGTCTATAAAAATGGAAATCAAGTAGAAAAATTCATGATTACGTTAAATAGCACTAGCATGAATATGAAAAGAAAAGTTTGTTGGTTTTAACCCCTAGTAAAATTGACAAGTTGAACAGTGTTCAAACGCGACTAATAATTCTATTCACCACATGTATACATGTCTATTGGTTTTAATTGTAACCAATAAATATCATTATTTCATTTCATATTGATGTAAGGTGTTCCAGTTCGAAGATTTATATTTGCCTTTGTATGTACATGGGAAAGGAATTAATATAAGCTCTAAGCTTGTTTTCCCATCCCATAAATTTTTTCTTTTATATGTATTGACTATTTTGATTAATGAATAAAATATTGTTTAAACTAAAAGAAAAAAAAAAAAACCACACACACTAAGCGTAAAAATATCTTAACGTTGAAGCCAGCTCAGCCTCACTGATTATCGTATCTTAGTCCGTCCTCTGACATTTCAGAAAAAAAAATCCTTTGAAAATTTGCATTGACTTGTTTATCATACTATTCTTCTTTTTACTGTCTCCACTAATTTGTCTATGTGCTCTTCATTGGGGACTCCAAATCTCGACTCTCCTGTACTAGAAATCACCATGAATGTTGTCTGGCAGTGCATGTTGCCATCTGAGTGACTTAGACATTTGAAAGGGTAGGACTAAATTCTGAAATGTCGCGCAGTGTTCAATAGTTCGCACATGGCGATGCAATGATTCATTTTAGCTGTTCAATAGTTCAAAATATAGCTTATGGATATAGTTAAGGAAAATCAAACTCGTTATGTAATAATAACATAAAGTAGATGTAGAGTGACTTAGAACTATGATTACCATAATTAACAGGCAATAAGCCCGTAACTGGTAATAAGAATAAGCCTGTGACTCGTAATAAGAATAAGTCCAGTACTGGTAATAAGAATAAGTCCAGTACTGGTAATAAGAATAAGCCAGTGACCCGTAATAAGAATAAGCCAGTGACCCGTAATAAGAATAAGCCAGTGACCCGTAATAAGAATAAGCCAGTGACCCGTAATAAGAATAAGCCAGTGACCCGTAATAAGAATAAGCCAGTGACCCGTAATAAGAATAAGCCTGTGACTGGTAATAATAATAAGCATGTGACTGATAATAAGAATAAGCCCAGTACTGGTAATAAGAATAAGCCTGTGACTGATAATAAGATAACCCCATGTTGTTTCTATGTTAATTTTCAATTCTTGTTGAAGTCACATCAGATTTTCTTTTTGGAAAAGTGATTTACAGAAATTACATTGTACAGCCGTATATGTATCACACGTCATGATAAGTTGTGATGTTGATGTACATTGCATGTACATTGCACACATGCATTACATGTACCTGGACTATTTGTACAGGACATGCACACATGCATTATATGTACCTGGACTATGTGTACAGGACATACTCATTGGCAGGGTCTGTACCAGATCATTTCAGTGTCAGTAACCTCTGGTATGTATACAGGTACATCTGTTACAGCTATAAATGCTATTTAGAGGGTCAGAGGTCAAACAGATAACAATGGTGAGACTGTGTAGAGGACAAGGCTATCACAGGGTCATAGATACATGAGCTGATAAAATTAAGATATTTATCAAGGTATTAACATTATATCTAATTAGTGTCTTTCCCAACATTTTCTGTTCACCTGGGTAAGGAATCTGAGGTCAGACTGTTTCCCTTGGCATGTATAGGTAATGGAATGTAGTACCTTGCTGAGGTAGAGGGCTATCAGGTTGTTCAAAGAAATGACCTTGACACATATTAAGGTCACAGTGGTGAAATATGTCAACTTTGCAAAGAATCAAAATGAATGAATTAAAAAAAAAACAAAAAAAAAACAACAACAAAAAAAAACAGTAAAATAGCGAGGATGACAGTCTGAGCTGAACTGAGCTGGTCATCTTTGTTTGAAAGTTTTTTAAAAAATTTTTGTCAGTTTATATTGATGGAAACAGATTGTGATGTGTCACCAATTGTTATTGTTAATACAATCCAGCCTACAAACCAAAAGTGTTTTCCATTATTTCTGACGTATGTTTAATGATCATAATCAGAATCAGATTGTAAAAATTTAATTGTATTCATATAGGTAATGCAGTTTTCATTATCAGCAGAATTAATGACATGTGTAATTATATAATTATATAGTTGAGATCTGAGGTCACAGTCTAGGTAAGATAATGTAAGTCTAAAGAGAGTATGACAGGGGTGGAGGTAAGAGGTCATGACCTGTGTCAAGATACTGTAAGAGAGTATGACAGGGGTGGAGGTAAGAGGTCATGACCTGTGTCAAGATACTGTAAGAGAGTATGACAGTGGTGGAGGTAAGAGGTCATGACCTGTGTCAAGATACTGTAAGAGAGTATGACAGGGGTGGAGGTCACAGGTCATGACCTGTGTCAAGATACTGTAAGAGACTGTGACAGGAGCTCAAGGTCAGATTACAAACTGTGCAATAATATGCAACCGATAGAGTGCATTACAGGAGTTTGAGGTCACAGGTCATGACCTGTGATATAATATGGTGACAGTAAAATGTATGACAGGAGTTTGAGGTAAGAGGTCATGACCTGTGTCAAGATACTGTAAGAGAGTATGACAGGGGTGGAGGTAAGAGGTCATGACCTGTGTCAAGATACTGTAAGAGAGTATGACAGGGATGGAGGTAAGAGGTCATGACCTGTGTCAAGATACTGTAAGAGAGTATGACAGGGGTGGAGGTAAGAGGTCATGACCTGTGTCAAGATACTGTAAGAGAGTATGACAGGGGTGGAGGTCACAGGTCATGACCTGTGTCAAGATACTGTAAGAGACTGTGACAGGAGCTCAAGGTCAGATTACAACCTGTGCAATAATATGCAACCGATAGAGTGCATTACAGGAGTTTGAGGTCACAGGTCATGACCTGTGATATAATATGGTGACAGTAAAATGTATGACAGGAGTTTGAGGTCAGAGGTCATGACCTGTGTAATAAAAGCAACAAAGTAAATCCTCCTGAATGTATTAAATTATAAGGCTGTCATACAATAAGAAAGAAACTGTTTTCCTAATTTTGCAAATCTATATCTGAAAACAACTGTCATTAAAATGGAATAATACCACATGTATTCAGCTAATCAAACACTCATTAAAATATTCAATTTTAAATGTATTTTGATTAATGCCGAATATTTTGCCGTTATAAGAAAATCAAAAGTATGGACATGATATTAAAGATATAAAGATAAAAATAATATTTTCTCTCCTTGACAGTGTCACAAACATGCTGATTAAAACCTACCGCAATGTAAGGTGATACATCCCTATAAAAGCTCTCGTGAGACTTCAGCTTGCTTGTCATCCTGATACGCTGAGGAAAATCCACAGAACCGGTATCCCTTGTGAATGATACAGCAATCAAATTAAGGAAAGATGCCCTTTAATATCCCTATAACTCAGTACTGGTGTGAGTACATTTTACACTGCGATCTCTAACCACTTGTTTTCTATCGAGGAAACTAGAAAACCCAGATAATGCTGGCAGTAAAAGAGAATTGTCTGGGGAACTCCTCTAGTGGTAGGCCCAGCTGGTCACCAGGATCATATATTAACTTTTGCCCTGTAAGTCTCAGACCCTGGCTAAAGTAATTGACTACTACGGCCAACAATACCAGTGTTTTTACCTATGATGATCTATAACTTGGCCAATTAATGTCCATGTCCATCCTGACTCATATCTTCCTTCCTGGTACTCCCTATCTACGACAATCACTCCATCCTTATGAAACTGGAGTAGAATCTATTGTATAAGAACGGGGGTTGCAGATATATTTCTGTGAGAAACAAGATTCTATACGCTTGTCAATTTCTGATAGGCTGATTGTGTCACACACTGTTTTCTCAATTCTGATATTACCGAAGGTACAAACTCCTTGTTGATAGAATTATGTGTAGGTGGATATAGGTAGAAACGACTGTGAATGATACACTAGCTTGATATATTAAGTACAACCATCCTTTGCAGTTATAAAGTTACAGAGTTCTTGTGAGTAGCTGGACCAGGAACTTGTACTATAGGTAGAGACAGTTATCTATATTCGTAGGTCCTGTTGAAAGAGAAGTACATGCAGACACTAAGTACAACCACCTTCCTTCCTTCTGTCTTTTTTATGATTCGTTCCTGCGATACTTGGCAATGCTAGAAAGGCACACCACCATCCAGTTACATACAAATGTTCATTTCTGATAGGCTTATCTATCTCAGCTGATGTCAGTAGTTGCTGTCTTCCAAGGACTGTTATAATGTACTACAGTTAATATACACTCGGAAGAGACAAATTGTGTATATTCCACTATTAACTTCATCTCCACACAGGTAGGAATTTAGCCTTGACTGAATGACAGCTCTGCGGCATCATCATCATCAATATACTGCCGATAAGTTCATCTCTGTTACAGCTAGGGGTTTGTCTGTAAGAGTTTGTTTTATTAATCCTTTAAGACTCCTCACACTGTATATATCTTCCAAATCCTTGTCCTCCTGTGTATTGTCAGAGCTGTAGGATTGGTATAGTTTATATGGATCATTAAAAACTGGTGCCAATAATTTCTATGTCAGTGACATTCACATGTCATTTCCTGAGATGGTTCCAGCATCTTTATAATCCTGCTGCTGCCTTTTTGAAGTGCAAGACTCTGTAACACAGAGTTCTTAACATATACACCTACATGCCAGGTCGATGTCTGTTTCTGGTTTTTTAACAATATTCAGATTTCGGTGTGTAATGAACCTAATCTGTTAGGTGATGTTCTTACTGACAAACAACGTAAGATATACAAGCACTTGTCAAACCTGCAATTTTGGCACATCAACAAAAAACAGATCTGGAGTTTGTGGGAAGATGGCGATACCTATATAGTCCTGAGGATGGGTCCACACATCATCAAAGGGTTCAGGTCCAACAGAGCTGATTAAAGCAGTGATCTGTTGGGGGAATAGTCTTCCACTAATTAACTTCCAGAACAGCCATAAATCCCTAGCAGTCTCCTATCATAAAATTCCACCAGCAACAATGTATCATAAAATTTACCCTCGTAGACTTCGGGGGCTGTTAAATGCCATGTGTGTCCTGATTCTGGTTATAAAGCTTGTGTAATATATGATAACCAGCATAAATGGCGTGGTAAATTATCTATGATATTGTTTATTGTGGTGTAGGGTTAAGGTACATTCAACATGAAATATTAAAACACTCGACAGCAGGTTTCAAATTCATGGAGGAAACAATCGACCCTCACACACCAGCCTTTCCACATACATTTGGTTTGGTTACCTTCAAAACCAGGCTCATTCTTGAATAACCCTGGCTATTAATAGGAGGAAAACCACTGGCCTACTGGCTTAGGTTCAGTACCAGGCAACTGCCCCACATGGGTTTCGAACTCGCAACCCAGAGGTAGAGGGCTAGTGATAAAATGTTGGGACACATTAACCACTCGGCCACCACAGCCCTGCACATAAATGATTCCTTTTTGTCATTGTCAGACATTTAGGCTCTATTGCTTTGATTTTGTATTTTGTTGGGTTTATTTGGCAGCATCTCCTTATTCAATGTAGTAGCTGGTGGCTACCTCCTTGAACATTACATAGAAGGCCTATTAAATGCTATCCAGAGCACTTTTATGTAAAAGTCAAATATACAAGCCTGATTACTGATAGCACACTGTTCTGTGACCCTGAGCTTATTATTAGGGCATTTTGGGGCAAAACAGTGTATCCCATTACCGATAAAAAAAATAATTCTATAGAAAAATTCCAGAAATTTCCTGATCATTTCTGAAAATTTCCTTTTCAATTCACCTATTTTTTTCCTGAAATAAGCCAAAATATACCCATCCCAAACAAGTGAAAAAAGTGCCCTGTGTGATCATGATGTTAGCTTCCTGAAAGTTGTAGTATACATGAACTGTGTAAATTTATATTTTCCTGACATGCAAACACATATACATGTAGGTATATATAGTAACACAAATGACAACGAAAGACAATTTTATGATCTGTTCCCTGACTGGGTCTCGAACTCATGATGTATCTAATCGCCTATCCAGAAATACCTGCAGCGTATACCACTGCACCACATCCACATTCTTTGTAGCATGTTTATGTGATATATATATATAGAGTCCAGTAAGTAATAGTGACGGTGTAGTCCAATATAGGTACTGGATCCTAAAAAAACCGGTGCTGTATACAGTACATGCGAAATACTAAAAATAAGACAATAGGCCAATAAAGTCATAAGGACGGAATAGATAATTAAAGTACATTGTCTAATTTCTGAGGCAATCCGCCCCTTTATCAAGACTCAAGTAAATTACAACCGATCAGACAAAATTTGTATAGTGTATATGTAAATATGGATCTTACAACATGATCATTGAATATTAATGTTCATTGACAGGGCAGTAGAAATATGATATTATAAGTAACAGCTGTAGCAATATAAGGTAACTCATATACAGAAAAATACTTACAAGAGAGTTGCATGTGTTGATATAATAATATAGTGTGTAGGTATATACGTGAGTTGATATAGGATAAAGATAAAAAAACAAACATTTACTCTAGAATATTGATTTCATTTCAGTGACAGAAGAAATAATCAAATACAATTGAATCAATAATTATAATGTGCCTAGCTAGGAACAAGTTGATTTTGTACTGAAATTAGCATGTAGATTATAGTATTAAAAGTGTAGCATAATAAATTCTGGAGACACCACCCATGCTTAAAACCACCTTTGAAGAACCTGTTTAATGCCACACATATTTATAACCTGACTGATGCCACACACATATAACCTGTCTAATGCCACATATATATATAACCTGTCTAATGCCACATATATATAACACCTTTCTGATGCCACACACATATAACCTGCTAATGCCACATATATATAACCTGTCTAATGCCACATATATATAACCTGTCCTTTATGCCACATATTTATAACCTGTCTAATGCCACATATATATAGCCTGTCTTATGCCACATACATATTACCTGTCTGATGCCACATATATATAACATGTATGATGCCACATATATATAACCTGTCTGATGCCACATACATATTACCTGTCTGATGCCACATATATATAACCTGTCTGATGCCACATATATATAACCTGTCTGATGCCACATATATATAACCTGTCTGATGCCACATATATATAACTTGTCTGATGCCACATATATATAACCTGTCTGATGCCACATATATATAACCTGTCTAATGCCACATATATATAACCTGTCTAATGCCACATATATATAACATGTCTGATGCCACACACATATAACCTGTCTAATGCCACATATATATAACCTGTCTAATGCCACATCTATATAACCTGTCTGATGCCACATCTATATAACCTGTCTGATGCCACATATATATAACCTGTCTGATGCCACATATATATAACTTGTCTGATGCCACATATATATAACCTGTCTGATGCCACATCTATATAATCTGTCTGATGCCACACCTGTCTAATGCCACATTAGAGATACTTTCTTTATGTCTAATTCATCAGCTAGAGTATGTTATAGAGACCACCTCTTTCGTCACTGATATAGACAATGGAATATTTTGATAGTCATGATATAACAATGGAATAAATTGCCTTGGTAAACCAACACTTCTGGCTTCTGCCGATAATTTATTCATTATAGAGCAGTAAAACAACAAAGTGTATTGTTTCTGCCATGGTGCAATATATATAGCATGCCTTCTAATGCATTCAGTCTGAAACAACATATTTCTATTCAGGTACATGTACTACTGTTGCTGAGAGATCTATCCGTTACCTATCAGGAGTTGTGCAGCAGAACTTTACTCGTGCAGTGCATGGTGCTTAAAGAACTTCAAGAGCACTTAATTAAAAAATGCCATGTTTCCAAGAAGTAGCTGTACATAAACATTGAAGCCAATAATTGAATTAGATTCAACACCTGATATGATTGATGTATGGAAGAAAATTTCATAGTCAATGTTATGAAATTTTAATAGATGATATCCAATCAACCATTAATGTATTAAAATTAATATGCTTATCATTGATCAGTCTAGATAGTATTAATTATGCTGCTTGTAATTTGGTAGACTGGAGTCAAGAGTATACTGCAGGTACCACAGTTTGATTTCAGGTATTGGCAATTTGGATTTGAATTTAAAAAAAAAAAAATTTTAGTATACACACTGTAATTGAGAGCTGAATTTTACTTGTGTATTCAAAGTTCAGACATAGAATTTGAATGTGCTGAGAAATCAGTTGGTTCAGAACTCAGAACATTGTTAGACATGTGACCATTGTCATAAATGTACACAACTGTCATTGCTTAAAAACAAACCTTGACCACTGCTGTAATATATCTGTGATATAAAGGGGTACTTTTATATCAACAAGCAAGCTTGTGGACGACTAATATACAACACTGGTTTAAATACTTCTACATCAATATGATGTCAGCTGCACTGTTAATAAAATAGATAACCTTTGAATGAATTACAAAAAGATTATCATTGAAACGGTAATATTTACATTGTAAATGTACACATTACATCGTAGATTTACACAATCAATAAAAAAAACTACGCCAAAAAAGATTAGCATCATTTCTATATACATGTATATATATGTATATAGAAAGAATATTGAATACTTTAGTTACCTTTCTATATCTGTATTCGTACAAGTCCATGTCTGCCTCAGTTTCAAGATTTGACCAGCTCTGTACAGGTAAAAGATATACAGATCTGTTTTGTGACACACCTGGTGGTGTTCTGCTACGGAGGCTGATCTGGTACGTGTTCTAACCTGTGTGAGCAGTCTCTGTAGCTTTATCCCAGGTAAACACCTGATCTGTTTGATTAATTATACATTCCCGAGTCATTCCATTATTGTATAAAAGCCATCATTTCTGTTTTCATTGCTTGTTACATTTCTATAACTGCAGGATCATTGAATTTGTCCAAAGTGTCTGTCTTGTTTGCTACTTTAATAATTGATCATGGTAATTAATAAGTCGGACATGTTTTAAACTGACACTATATGCGAACTTCAAGCACAACAGTGGTTTATTATCTGCCCACCCAAAGTTATAATGCTCCTATAAAAGGCTACTAGTCCAGAATGACAGGACTAATTTTGGTTAAATGTTATATGAACTAAGCATCTATTGGCCAGGGGAATTCTGATGATAAGCTTTTATAAGTCATTTAGCATGAAGTAAACCTGGATTATTTAAATTTATAAAGTTTATATTGATCAATAAAAGATGTGTGGGTCCTTTGGGGGGGGGGGGGGGGGGGGGGGGGAAGGAAATGACCCAGCAGGGGAAGAGTCCCTTGGGAAAATCAGGATTAATATGTCTGTACTCCTTAGAAACAAATGGCATGGGACAAAACCTGGAAAAACAATGTTGAATTTTGTATTTAATAAAGTTGTGGCCCTTATTTTATTATGTCTCATAGAGTTATATATGTATTCCATCAAATGTAAATATTTTCGGAAATATACAATAAAACAAAAGTACAAATTGTATTGTTTGCTAAAAGGCATTGAGGACATAAAACAAATATGTATTACTGGTATATATATAGCTGTCCCTCCTGATGAGAGCTGTACAATGAAGACTACACAGCTGGTATATCTGTTCTCAACAGGGGAGGTATCAGATAATGATCTTTATGTAACATTAAGTACACAAATCTGTCCCCAACAGGCAATGGAGATGTGTAACACTATGGTTACAGAAACAGAGTTCTCCATAGGACTGATCAGGCTATATAGTAAGGTAGTAATAAAGGGCATTTGGTACTTTTCTTAAATGTATTAATATCATAATTATTCTTATTATATTAAAGCTCATACTTGATCAATAGTGTCTAATAAGCTGATATAAGCTGGTTAACACTTTCATGTTTGTAAATTAAATGTTATATCAACCTTTTATTGTTTTGGGCGGTGGACTGACACTAAGATAAAATGAATTTGTATTGTTAGTATAAGCAAATGAAAGTGTGACACACTGAAAATGAATTTAAAAAAAAAAATTGAAAATTAAAATTGTAATTTTTACTTTTCCTTCTTCGTCGATTCAAAGCCCTGAAAATATTTTCAGTGGAGTTTGTTAATTGAACATATTTGTTTGTAGAGATGTTTATTCAGGTGTATTTAGGTAAACTGCAGACACTAATAAATAAATAGATATAATGATAAGCAACAAATTTACATCAGTCTTCTGTAAACAGTCAAGAAAAAACCATAATCTAATCTACTGGAAATACAGACAAACATTCATATATCTGTCTGTACTGGTGGTAATGTCCCCAGTTTGACAGTAAAACGTTTAATATAATATTATCAATCTCCCTGATGACACATGAGCAGTAAAACTACGGCATTTCTAGCTCTACCTCCATCCCAATGAGACATAAGGTCATTGATAGACCGAATATAGAATTGGCTGTACGGGAGACAGAACCAACAGGAAGGCCTTCCATTTGCTTATTTCATTAGCACCTGTTGTTGGGTAGGTACCAACAGTAGCTAATGACAAACTGTGATTAGGCTAAGTGTATGTTTATAAAGCTGCGTCTGATTGGTGGCTTGTATGGTAGGAACCTTCCCCTACACTCCCCGTGTCATTGACGCCTACAAAGAAATACCTAGACAAGGCCAGTTCAGCGCAGGTGATGACATACGTAAATTTTCACTCTTAAACAGCATATGGTGTTGTGTCCTGACAGAAACTGTGTAGTTCTATCACATTTCAAGATGGAAATTTTTGTTAAAGATATTCCGAAATTCGAAGCTTAGCTATATATGATGGATTTGAGTGATCAAGCTACATTGATGTTGATTTGAGGATATTTTATGGAAACTTGTGGCATTGGAAACACAATAATATTGTCTGCAATGAAACTATTAATTGAATACACAGCTAGCCTCTAGATTTAGTTTAATGATATCGGTCAAACTCCTTTAAGATTCTGGCATCACAACATTATGTTTACAGGGAAAACAAACATGCTATTTATCCAAACATAACACAGATTGGAGTGATAAATTTAAATAGAAAGATAAGTCAGGAATTCTGCACAAGTGGAAGAGACAGTCGGTTAGCTAGGGCGGTGCAGCCTTAGATTAAGATTGCAAGACTCGGTGATGTAATGTGTCGGTAGATATGTGGAGATGGTCGGATATAAGGGGGATATGTACTCACTGAGACTTGATGGATATGAGAATGGTCATCAAGTGTTGGATCTAGTCCCATCCTCATATTGCACTGTTAGTCCCAAGAGGTCTCAACTTCTTCTCGAAATGTGAAATAATTTCACAACAATTGACTCACCAAACCTATAATGAGTCCCTGATGTTTGTAAGGTTACTAATCATTCAAGGGTAAAAAGGGTCATCTCCATGGTAATTGGCAAAACAAGAATTTGTGTATATATATTGAGCCCCATGTATTCCATGCATTGAAGGATAGTGAGAGGAATAGTGAGGAGGGGGGTATTAGCCAAGCAGACGGGCAGCCAAATATAGGGAGTAGGCAGAAACCAGACACTCAGTATTACCACATGGTAGGGCTGGGGGGAAACCTGCAGTGCAGGAACAGATAGACTACAAGTTAATAGATTCATAAAGATGTTCGTTGTTGGACAGGGAAACCCTCAAGTGTTTAATGTCAATGTGACCAGAATCGGTGCCAAGAAAACTTTACGCTGTAATTAAATTTTCATTGATATTTTTGGGGGAGGTGTTTGATGCATGTTTTCATACAAATTTCGATGGAATCCAGCTGGTGGCCCAACCAGAGGCAGACATTTTGGTTTACACTGCTAATTGGATGTGTATATTTGTTTTAATTTTGTGTGCCCACACAGATGTAATAGGATTATGTTAATGTGGAGGGAGAGGAGGGGGGGGGGGGGGGGGGGGCAGATACCAGAGTCTGCTAGAAATAATGCACATGTAAGACATGACAGAATTATGTATAAATGAGTATATGATAGCTTCCCTTCGGACCACCAACAATAGCAACATGAGGATAACTGAGGACATGCATAGGTAGCTTCTGACCTCATCCCAGAGGAATGGGTATTGATTACAATTCTTCAAAATTATTACAGTGTATGAAATATCTTTTTCAACCAAATATCAGGGTATATGAATATTTCACCATGTTAAAACATTCTACTGTTTATGTTTTTGTTGGTTTGTGATTATTTGTCTTGAAATATACATTATTCCATAAATGTCAATCAGTATGAATTTTCTCTTATTTTATTGTGGGTTTTTTTGTCTCCTTTTTTAAATTTTTTTCTAAATAATTGTTAACTAAATAATTTCTTTCTTCATTTTTCACATTAATTTCTTTTTTGCAATCTAGAACAAAAATGCAGTTTTAAAAAAACAAGAATCTATTATTAAGGCTCCTTTTTAAAAAACTGGACCAAATACAGTAAGTAATGATTAATTAGGATATTTGGCATGAAATGTTAGCCCACATCCTCTTAATATAGCATACATTGTTATTTCAATTTGGTTCAACTAAAGATTTTTAAAAGGTATTTGAAGGTTGAAAATAAAATGTTTTGTCTCAAAACATTTTGTTTTTGACTCATCAAATAAAATACCTAAAAGTCATAGTCAATAGTTAAAATCATAATATGCATTTGTTTCCCTTAATTAGCATTTTGATTTCACTGTTTATCAAAAGTTATTGCCCTTTATTTATATCAGTATTTGATTCTTGTCTGGAAATCTACATAATTTTTAATGGATCTCTTTTGAAACTAAGTAGAGATAATAACCATATATTGTGTTCTCCTGAATGACATTTTGATTCAAATTCAAGTAACTTCCTTTACCGGGGTACATGTATACCTTATAATAATTATTTCAGTATTTGAATCTTGTGTCTTATTTGTAGATCCCCTCTCTCAGTTTTTAACCAATATCTTTCAAACATTGTAGACGTTGACCAATATCTTTCAAACATTGTAGACTTTGACCAATACCTTTCAAACATTGTAGACTTTGACCAATATCCTTCAAACATTGTAGACTTTGACCAATATCCTTCAAACATTGTAGACTTTGACCAATATCTTTCAAACATTGTAGACTTTGACCAATATCCTTCAAACATTGTAGACTTTGACCAATATCTTTCAAACATTGTAGACTTTGACCAATATCCTTCAAACATTGTAGACTTTGACCAATATCCTTCAAACATTGTAGACTTTGCTATGACTTAAAATTACCAGGTATACTTTCTGGGGGAGGGTGTTGGGGGTGTTGAGGGGTGGGAGGGGATGGAGGGATATATAGTGTTACCCATGCAATCCTCACCTGTAAACTGTGTTTCGTGGTGTCAGGTGACGTGGCAGTGGGGGCATTTATGTCTTACAGACATTTTCTAGTTATTAAGATAATTCAAATGTTTCAATTAAAATTTTTCATTTTGTTTCATTTTGATAGTTTGCATTTCTTTTGGCACTGGATGGGCATATATCATTTCACCTGAAGCACTCTTGTTAATTATTTACAAAATATATCTAAATGATCTCCATATGAACACAATTTTTGTCTGTTTCTGGGATGTTAGTTGAACTGTACACAATAGCCAACCAGCTGATACTGTAATGATGTAACGAATAATTAATATCAGTGTCATTAACTCTGAAACATGATAAGCTGGTAACCATCCTGTATAGACATTTTATGTTAACAATCTCTGGTTTGTGGACCATGGTGGCCATCCTTTATTGACATTTTATGTTCACAATCCCTGGTTTGTGGACCGTGATGATACATTGTGTACAGACAAGTTCATGATAATAGTCTTAGATTCTGATCCTCAGGTACCATCAGCATTCCTCATGGAAATTCTTAAAATTATCGGATTTCAGCAAAAATATCTTAATGAAGGAACTTTCCTTAAATTCTAAAATGATTTAATATAGAATTTTTTATGTTAATTCTTCAAGTTCAGAAATATTGAGGAAACTGATGTCATGTTACGTCTGGCTCTGAAAGGTATGAAGTTCCAGTGACAAAATTCCAGTGATAAGTAGCTATAAAGTGCAGAAGATAAAACTCTAACAAACTTTTAAGCTCACAAGGCACGAAGTGCTCATGAGCGTATATAGTGGGAGTACAGGAGTGGGGGTCCATTGTACGTACATGTTATCTGCTTTCTGTCATCAGTCAACTTTTAAATTCTTTAAGTTTTAGAAAACTATAAAAATTCTAGAAAACTATAAGCAACTGGGAACTTATATTTGGCGAGGAAATACACCGAGGATGAGTATATTGAAGTTTCCTCATGTCAATGACCTTAACCTGATTTTCAAAGTCAAAGGGGTCAAATATGTTAAAAATTCAAGAATCTTCTTATCAAGCTCCAGAATGCCCAGATAGGTGATATTTAGTATAAGTAGTACCTGGATAATTTTGCCATTATTCCTAACTGCTCATGTGAGTTATTCAGGGCCACAGGGCCTCTTGATCTTTGATGTAGGTCAAAGGTCACTGCAAGTACCTAGGACAGAGTGGTATAAAGTTTTCTCATATAAATAACCTTGACCTATTTTCAAGGCCACAGGGGCCAAATAGTAAAACATTTCTTTACAAATCTTCTGATGTTCTGAAAGGCCCAGGGCACTCATCTTTAGCCAGTAGGTTCCTGTTATAGAGTGATATAAAGTTGACCTTGACCTGTTTTCAAAGTCACAGGGGTGAGATATGTTAAAAACTTCAAAGATGCCAAAATTCTACATGATGATTCGCAAGTGCATCAGAGAATCATATCAACTCTGTTAGAAATATTGTATACCATTTCCTGAAACTACAGTCAACATGAAAATGAAAATGAGTACCCGGATAATTTCGCCATCATTCCTAACTGGTCAGGTGAATTATTTAGGCCCTCTGAGACTCTTGTTCTTTGATGTAGGTCAGAGGTCACATCAAATTTTCAATTGGTTTAATGTATCACACTGCATGTATTGGAGAGACCAAGAACAAGGTCTGCTTCACAGGGGCTTGGCACGATTTTCCAAATGATAGTCTATATATATATGTATATAGTATCTACATATATATATAGACTATCATTTGGAAAATCGTGCCAAGCCCCTGTGGCCTGCTGTTATAACCCACTCCATGTTGATCAAGGTGATCAAAAGTCGGTTCACTCCAGAATCATTGATTTTCTTGTGTGTCTTCCTTTTTGGGGGTAGGGAGCATGAAGTGAAAAATTTTTTTCTTTTTTTTTTCTATTAAGTGAAGAAAATTTAAAAAAAATGAAATCTGGTATCTTTTATGTGAGGATTGAAAATTCTGCATCAACGTTGTTTCCAATTTCCCCTCAAATATTACTCTTTAGCTGCATAAAAAAAATCCCAATAATGCTAATAGCAATTTCCCAAAATGGCCAGTAGTAGCACTAATGTCCAAATATCAGTTACTACTGGGGGCTCATTTGTGAGCAGGGGTTTACTGGCGGATAAGTATGAAAGTGGGAAGTGATGTAACAAGACTGGAGAAGATACTGAATGTGTTTACATAAATGGAAAGCAGGAATCAGTGTGTAGCAGGAATCCATTTACAGTTCCCAAGAAACAGTCAGGGCCATTAGAGTCTGTGGTTTGAATATTAAGTGTGTTGAATTGATTTAAGGACAATCTGTAATTGTACACTAGATGTTCATCAATAACATTCCAGTACTCCTGGGGTAACTGCATTTCCATTTCACTACAATCTATTTCTTTGAAGATGCAAAAAAAGTCATTGATTTCATTTCAGTATAGGTTTTAAAGAATGCAAACATGAAAAAGGAGTATATGTTTTATCTCTGGCTTTAGATGTGTATACTTTATAAATATATATATATGTATTGTAGACAAATGCTGATTGCATTGCAGACAGAATAAAAATAATGGAAAACAATATACTGGATTCTTTTATAAAAGATAGTATGTACAGACAATAGTCTATAAACAAAAGGCCCATGGAGCTCGAGGGAAGCATTGTATAAACAAAAAGCCCATGGAGCTCAAGGGAAGCTTTGTATAAACAAAAGACCCATGGAGCTCGAGGGAAGCTTTGTATAAACAAAAGGTCCATGGAGCTCGAGGGAAGCTTTGTATAAACAAAAGGCCCATGGAGCTCGAGGGAAGCTTTGTATAAACAAAAGGCCCATGGAGCTCGAGGGAAGCTTTGTATAAACAAAAGGCCCATGGAGCTGGAGGGAAGCTTTGGGTTGGCCAGAAGTCTGTCACCCTGACAGTTATATTTAGCTTGAGGAACTAAGAGTCTCTGTGATTGATAGGCATCAATGATACTAGACACATTATAACATTGTATATTATTGTTTAGAAATCTGATTGTTTTGTATATGATTAAATAAACAATATTTATAGAGAATTCCATTTTCAAACTAAGAATATTGGTTTTCTTTGCCATGTGATTTTCTGATTGGCATCAAGGTTCTCAGAGGATTGACTGAAAATCTTTCTCCAAGATGTTAAAAACACTCAGCTATGTTTTCTGGTATTCTAGTGTAAATAGATAATACCAAACGTTGTAGGTCTATCTATGACTGATCTGCTGCATTTGTATATCAAAGATAATAATCAGAGGGAGTTGGAGAGAGAAAGGGGGTTGTGTAGGCTTTGTTTGGAAAGAATATTCTGTATTTCGTATAACAGATACCTGAGTCTCTACATCATATGGAATTTATTGAAAGAGTTTGATGATTTGATATGCCACAAGCCTTTAGGCGAGTATAACTTAAATTTATGAGAATAAAAGTGAAAACCTAATAAATTAATTTCTATATATAACAGAGGTGATACCGTCCTGTCCCGTCCCATCTCGTCCCATCCCTGTCCCTGTCCCTGTCCCTGTCCCTGTCCCCGTCCCTGTCCCGTCCTGTCCAATCGCGATGCAATGTAACTAGCTAATCTCAGGAACAGCTGATGCAATCCTCCCCGAACTGTGTTCGGGGTATGAGGTGGCAGTGGGGGCATTTACCATTAATATTCGTGTATAGTGCACACTTTTTTTTCAAAATTTGACAAGTGAAAAATCCATTGCTGACTCTACGCAGGAACAAACATTTGCCACTCAGATGCAATATCAAGTCCCTGATATCATGAATGTGATGCAAGATTTGTAATCGCTTCCCTCGAAAGTAGGATATTTCTTGCAGATGTAATTTTTCAAGAAAAAATAAAATGATGAAAGTGTGTACATTGAATGTTAGTTTGAAACATTTTTTGAGAAAAGTCTAGTCCCATTCATTATTTTCGCAAAAAAAAAAATCTATACATCTAACTTTTTTGTAAAAACCTTAAAAGAGCATCCAACGGTTATCCAATAATCATTATTATATACATATTAAAACACTATTCTATGTTCTAATTTATTATTATTTTTAAGTCAAAAGGTAATATTGTATTGAGTCAAATATATAAGATATGGTGATACCTCTGAGCTGACCTAAGTATTAAGGAATTGGACAGTTGGAGAGTAAAGTTTTGTCCTTTTAGTACTAGCCTATAAGCTATATTAAACTTAATTACAAGATCATTTCCCTTTTCCTAGCATAAAATCTACTTTTAGACACTTCAGATCTAAACATAGCAATTAAGTGCAGCTAGCAGACAAAAACAGATTCAAAGATTCAGACAGATTAAATGAGAAAAACCAGAGGATGTCTGATGAAATTTAAAGGTTAACGGCTCTATGTTGGACATGATATTGAAACAATGCGGTCAAATTGTCAACCTAAGGAGCATGTTATTGTTATAACCAGTGTGGAGAGTGGTGTTGAAAGTTGAAATTGTACTTATTATACAAACAAGCCTGTCTGATTTCAGTCTTTATTGCTTCATATATTTCAGCTGCTGCCAACAAGTTGAAGTTGCTGTTGAGTTTTGCTGTCGGAGGTCTGTTAGGAGATGTGTTCCTCCATTTGTTACCGGAGGCCTGGAAACATTTAAACAAAGGTACTTACAAACAATATACATTATTCTGACAGATTTGTGGGAGGTACATGGTGTTTTAAACTGAAAGAAGTAATTACTACATGTCGAATCTGTACTCCGTTCTATCTTGATAGAATGTTATGTTATACATAGTTGGGGCCTAAAGTTCTGTTTTGGTGTCGGGTGCACATGATGTTTTAACATTCAAGATACTGAATATTAACGGTAAAATATGAGATATTAATGAATGGTTTATTTGTAAAATTTGGTCTTCAATGATCACAAAATAAGTGAAATACATTACCACAAAGTTTAAATGTCTGTAGATGCGATATGCTGTTCACTTTCCAAGACCGACCAATCTAACCTTAATCTGCACGTATGCCAAGTTCGAACTATTTGAAATGTGGGTCTGTATAAATCGGCCGAGTTCGAACTATTACTGGCAAAAAAATTATTGTTTTTCTAGAAAAAAATGTGTGTTCAAACAATGTGTGTTCAAACAATGTGTGTTCAAACTATTTGTGTGTTCGAACTAACCGGAGGTTGACCGTAATGTAATGAAACAATAAACAAATTTAGCTGTCATTTACATGCTACGTGCAGAGCAGACACAATATATATATATTGTACACTACTTGTCAAAAAACTGTTACAAGGGGCATACATGTTATAGAAATATATCTTATTAACCAAGAAACCAACTGTTTACAAAGGATCTATAGTTACTCATTGTCATAGAAATATGTCTAATTACGGTAACCAAGAAACCAACTGTTTACAAGGGACTATAGTTACTCTTTGTCATAGAAATATGTCTAATTAACCAATCTTTGTCAGAGATGTAGCTCCTTAAAAAAGAAATGCATAAAACAATGAAAAAAATTTGCATCTTTTACTCAGAGGAATAAGGCAATTTGTATATACTTGATGACATCAAGTTATACTATACTATAGTACCGCTAGTCGTATTGTCAGTAAATTTTTAATGTCATGTCTATGGCTTTTTTTATTAACATACATATGTTGATATAACTTGACAAATACTATAAAATGCTAAGACATGCTGTATCCCTATCCATGATTTTAAAGCTTCAAACCTTGTCATAATAGACTACAATAAGATTGAGATAATTGGCAGTATAAATCTGTACATTAAGGGGTATTCCACCTTTCTCTTTATACATGGGTTTACTGGAGAGTACATCAAGGGAGATAATCTGTTAACACCTATGTTTACCTCCACACAGGAGAACACAACCATGATGGACACATGCAGGTCGGCCTCTGGGTGCTAGCAGGTATCATCTCATTCCTCCTGATAGAGAAAATATTTGCAAAAGAAGGAGAATTTGATCATGTAAGTTAAAAATTCTTTTAATTTCAACAAATTTTGTATAGAATAAACAACTTGTCTTGATAAAAGGACAACTATATTAAATGTGTCTGTGTTGATAAAGTCCTATTTTGTACGATTTATCTCCCCTCAGCCAAAAAGAGTATACATTTTGTATATACCATGTAGAGTTAATTGTAGTGAATATCATTAAATGTACAAGTCCTAGTTTCATGAACTGAACATAAAGTGAGTTTTGGCATAGAAAAGTATTTCTAGTGAGAGTGACCCATAGGAAATGTTTGTAAATTGACCAAATTTATGATGATTATTTCAATTTTTTATGATTTTGGAATGAATTATTGTAAATATACCTATCATGGTAACTTTAATTTAAGAACAGATAAGCACAATGATGCATTGGAACATCCAAATTTTTTCTCCACAAAAGTAGTATAGCAATTGGAATAAGTGCAATCGTAATTTAGTACAATGCAACTAACATGAGGTAGCCACCAGCTACTACATCTCAAAAATGACCTTGGCTGTTCATGGGAAACAGCAAGCAAACAGCTATATATCAAGCATGTAAATGATGTTACTTTTGTTTTCACAGATAGGAGACGAGTGTGAAGTAGAAACGGATTCAGCATTACAGAAGACAAACAGTCAAAACAGTAAAGATTCTCTACGACAGCGGGAGAAAGGCAGTAATATAAAAGACAACACAAAACAAAAAGAAATCTCTAAAAAATCTTCCAATGAAGTTTCAAATTCACAGCCAATAAAAGTAAGACTCTAAAACTAACACTGTTAATGATAGAATTCTCCATGTATATATCATTAACAGTACAGTCCGGAACATTTTCAGCCTAACAAATATTTCATTAAGTTTCAATTTTAAATAATAACATTAACAGTACCATCAGGAACATTTCAGCCTAATAAATATTTCATCAAGTTTCAATTTTAGATTATTTACAAGATTTAAAAAAAAATAATTTTACAGTGTTATATTGGTAATTGGTATGATATTATTTGACAATGCCTTGTATATTTCAGATCAGTGGATATTTAAATTTACTAGCTAATGTTATAGACAATTACACTCATGGGCTGGCTATAGGAGGCAGTTTCCTGGTCAGCAGTAAGGTCAGTTATACTATTTATTGTGATGTTCAAATGCTTGCAAATAGGATTCCTTTCCAGAAACAAAAATAAATACATGTACAATTTCTGACTGTTTTATGTGAGCAGAATTGATGTAGATAAATTGTTCCCCTTTATCTTAAAAATAAATATTTAATACTAAATAATACATTTTTCTAATATATTTCATTATAAAATAACTTAAAAATATGCAAGTGCAAATCAAATGTAACATGTAGTCACTTTTGTATTACAATGTATCCGTTGTACCTGGTAGATAGACAATTAGCCAGTGGATCTATATACAGTCTATAACGACACAGTGTAAACATACAAATTTAACAATACTTAACATTTCACACATAAACATGTTTTAGGTGGGTGCCATTACCACATTTGCCATACTTTTACATGAAGTTCCTCACGAAGTAGGAGACTTCGCCATTTTACTTCGCTCTGGCTTTGACAGATGGAATGCAGCTAAAGCGCAGGTATATTTCACTATTTCTATCTTAAATCTCAATTTTAGGTCTGTTGTAATCAAATCTCAAATTTAAGTCACGGTGATCAAATTTCAAATTTAGGTCATAGTAATAAAATCTCAAATTTGGGTCACTATGACCTATATTTTCTATTTAATTTTTTCAGTTAAACAAATGTTCTTTGCTCTTTGTCAAGTTCATTTTGTAATATACACACATGTATTAATATTTGTGGAACTAGTCTAGGCAGATTGCTGGTGGCTTGGTACCTTAGTTAGTTCAAGAGTCTTATCTAGAGTTTGCTAGGTTAGAGTTTTGATTGCCAATAAATGTTGAGTTTCCTGTTAAATGTGTAGTGTTGACGGTTTTACAGATGATGACAGCGTCTGGTGTATTTGTGGGAACTATTACAGCATTTGTAGCTGAATCAGCCAAGTCAGCAGGTGAGTACAGCCTGTAACCTTACAAATCTGTCTGCTGTAAGATACAGATAAACTCCTAGTACAGCCTGTAATCTGTCTGTAGATAGATACAGGTATACTACCTAGTAGATACAGGTGAGTACAGCCTGTAACCTTACAAATCTGTCTGCTGTAAGATACAGATAAACTCCTAGTAGATACAGGTGAGTACAGCCTGTATCCTGTCTGTAGATAGATACAGGTATACTCCCTAGTAGATACAGGTGAGTACAGCCTGTAACCTTACAAATCTGTCTGCTGTAAGATACAGATAAACTCCTAGTAGATACAGGTGAGTACAGCCTGTAATCTGTCTGTAGATAGATACAGGTATACTCCCTAGTAGATACAGGTGAGTACAGCCTTTAACCTGTCTGTAGATTGATACAGGTACACTCCTAGTCAATACAGGTGAGTACAGCCTGTAATCTGTCTGTAGATAGATACAGGTATACTCCTAGTAGATACAGGTGAGTACAGCCTTTAACCTGTCTGCAGTAAGATACAGGTATACTCCTAATAGATACAGGTGAGTACAGACTGTAATCTGTCTGTAGATAGATACAGGTATACTCCTAGTAGATACAGGTAAGTACAGCCTGTAACCTGTCTGTAGATAGATACAGGTATACTCCTAGTAGATACAGGTGAGTAGAGCCTGTAATCTGTCTGTAGATAGATACAGGTATACTCCTAGTATATACAGGTGAGTACAGCCTGTAATCTGTCTGTAGATAGATACAGGTATACTCCTAGTAGATACAGGTGAGTACAGCCTGTAATCTGTCTGTAGATAGATACAGGTATACTCCTAGTAGATACAGGTGAGTACAGCCTGTAACTTGTCTGTAGATAGATACAGGTAGTTTACCTATAACTACTCTATCATACACAAAATGTTCAGTTACATCCATGATTTTATCAAAATTGGAAAAAAAATTACACCAAAGATGGGAAATAAGGATTTATTTTTTTCTTGGGTGAAAAAACACATATTGACCTAAATCAATGTACATCATTACTATGTCTTTCTTGGTTCTATAGTATGTTTGACTATTAGGATATGAAGAAAGCTAACAACATGATACATGCATACATTTTAAGTTTTGTTTGAATTCTAGGTGAATGTACAGCATGGATTTTACCATTCACATCCGGGGGTTTTATATACATAGCTCTGGTTACTGTGGTACCGGATCTTCTGGAGGAAAAACACGGCAGGTAAGTTCCACACACATACCTGTGTTATAGTCAATTACATGATATGACTATATCCTGGTCATAAACAAGCTTGAATTTAGACAATATTACCTAGTACTGGGTATTACAGAGATTTCTTGGTCATAACTATGCTTGAATTGAGGCTCTGTTTTTCACTTAGTACTGGGTATTACCAGAGATTACTTGGTCATAAACATGCTTAAATTGAGCCTCTGTTTTACCTAGAACTTGGTATAACAGTTATATAACTTGGTCAGTAACATGCTTGAATTTAGGCTATATTTTACCTAGTACTGGGTATTACCAGTATATAACTTGGTCATGGACATGCTTGAATTGAGACTTGTTACTACTGGTACAGATAACTTGGTCATGGACTGCTTATACAGTACATTCCTGTTCACAGCATTAATTATGTTGACCATTATACTTTTACAGAATTTATATTTTAAGATTTCTTCAATGGATTCTTTAACTCAGAGTTATAAATGTATTTTTTTCTTATGTATCTATGTTTATCATTTGATTATTAACTATCTATAAATCATGATTTATCTAACAATTATATAGACAACACCCAAGTAGATAGGATCTTGTTGGTAATAGATTATGTAAATGCTGAATAATGAATATGAAACACAAAATGTAGGTTCATTCAGGGGGCCGCGGTGGCCGTGCGTTAAGGTGTCCCGAAACTTTATCACTAGCCCTCCACCTCTGGGTTGCGAGTTTGAAACCTACGTGGGGCAGTTGCCAAGTACTGACTGTAGGCCAGTGGTTTTTCTCCGGGTACTCCGGCTTTACTCCACCTCCAAAACCTGGCACTTCCTTAAATGACCCTGACTGTTAATAGGACGTTAAACGAAAACAAACCAAACCAAAGGTTCATTCAGCGTTTTTCTCTTTTTAGAACTCGTCAGATAGATACAATAATGTTCTCAGTCTAATTGCTGTTTACTATCATATCAGAAAATAGATAATAAACAATGATGGTATGATAAGAGTTGTCTTGTGTTTCAGGGAGTCTGTGAAGCAGGTGCTATGTCTGTGTGCAGGGATCTGTTCTATGGCCCTTGTGTCCCTCATCCACTGATCACATCAAAGGGAAATAACTCCAGACTGAAAACCAGGGTCAAAGTCCAGCGAAAGTCTCCAGCAAATGTCCTAGGTCATCATCAACATTCAATTCCTAACTCTAATGAAAAATGGAAACAACTGAATATGGGTCAAAGTCCAATGAAGGACTCCAGCAAGTGACCTTTGTCAAATTATTATTGATGTTCCAATCCCACCTCTGACGAAATACGGAAACAAGTATGGACTGAAAACTAAGGTCAAGGCCAGGGAAGGAAATGGCCTAAGTCAAATTATCATTTGTCCCACCATTTATAATATACCATTATACTGAAAATTATGCTGACTTAAAGCTAGAGTCAAACTCCGTCGAAATAATATACCATTATACTGAAACTTATACTGACTTAAAGCTAAGGTCAACTCCATTAAACTAATATACCATTATACTGAAACTTATACTGAATTAAAGATGGGGTCAAACTCCATTGAAGAACTCATCAACAACCAAGGTCAAATCAGCATTAATGTCTAAGTCCCACCTCTTATCAAATACCTCATACCAGTTTATTGAGGTCATCATCTTGTTTGTGACCAGCACTGTCCATTGATGGTTCTGTCTGCACTTTCTGTTGATTCTGTCTGTTTGTATTTATGTTTGAGGCAATCTAGTCATAATTCATTGATAAACAAGGTCAAGGTCATTTAGTGACGTTCAGTAACAATGAAGGTCAATATCGGCTGGTGAAAATCAATAAAAGGTCAAGGTCATCTGATGAATATTAATACAAGTTCAAGGTCATTACGTGACATCAACAACAACGCTTTGATAAAATCTGTCCCCTGTATATGTTTAAGGTCAATTTGTCTCTTTGGAAGATTGACAGGTTTGCAAAGCTGAAAATAAGATGTTACCAAATATCTCCCAGATAATGAGAATACATGTACTGTAATATTTTACCACCTTGGGGGTGAAACAGGAGGATCAGAACCTGTGAGAGAAGATTATTTGGTTGCCAAACACAAGGCTTTCTGTAATACATCAATGCAAAACAATGTTGACTTGACATAATTGACCGGATTGTATCATTGTCATGGCAACAGACAATTGTTGAGAACCTGCAAAGAGCATGTGTAGCTTGTCTCAAATCTAAGGCGAGATAAGGAAATTTCACTCCAGTAAAATTGTCCAGGATATGAGAAAAATTTATCTTGAACACATTTAGGTAAAAGATCCTTTTACTTGTACATAATAGAAACACAATGACATAATAGCAATATAAATCTATTTCTATTTCCAATAAATCCTTCAGTTTCTCTGTATTACCTCCCCTGCATCAGAAGACAATTGGATAATCTGATATGCCAGCATATTAATTCTGGTGTAAGTTTACACCACATGTAGTGGAAAGGTTCTAGACAGATCAGAGAAAAAACCCAGAAAATTCTGGTGTTAGGTAGTATGTCAGCTTTCTCTGTCTTTTGTACAAGAAAAGGCTTTCTCTAACGACCCTAATAAAACCTCAATGTTCTCTGTAATAAAAAATGAAGGTTATTGTGTACTGTGCCATAGAGGTTGTCTCCTGACAATAGTTATTTGTTCTGTTATAACTGTATTACTGTATAAGCTTTTGTCTTCCATGTTGATGTTTGTGAGGTCTTGATGCCAGATTGTATTAACACAATGGTTGTTTATATCTATGATTATTTTGATAAAAAAAAAAAAAATTTTGAAAATAATGTATTTTTTGTCCGTTTTTGTTTAATGTTATCTTAACATCAGATCATTTCAGATCAAAGATAAATATATGACAGTTATGAAAACAGACAAAAAAATCCCATTCAATTTAGAAAGTTGTTCTGCTTTCAATTAGTGAAATGAAAAAAATATTGTTTTATATGCATCTTAAAATATACTTTATTTTAAGGGACACATGTTCAACAACAATTAAAATGACAGCAAATTATACCTAGATAAAACCTGTGTTACATTGATATACCGGGCGGTACATGAATGAGTCCAGTATTATACCAAAATGAATTTATAACTGTCCATTATGAAAAGATTCTAGAAAAAAAAATCAGAAGAATATTGTTACAAGATATTCTGTTATGGAAGTCTCTAGTTACAGGATAGGTCCCTGTAGCAATTTATTTTGGGTAGAACTTTCACGAATTATTTCTAAGATGTAGATTGTGAAGTGTGATGCAGGTTCTCTGATACTAAATTTTTTTGAATGGAATTTTTAAGAGTTTTGGCAACATTGTATATATTTACAGAAAAATCATAGGACATTTGTATTCATTATTTTGACTCCATCACCTGACCATCAGTGATTCAAGTTTGAAATTAAAAAAAAAAAAATATTTTGATAGAATCAATATTATATAGATCAGCTATTAAATTAACTGCCAACTTGTAGATTCTGTGATGTCCCTGGTGATGGATGTTATAAGAGTTTGTTATATTTGTATATAATATTTTAAAGTACAGTTACTTAGGTTGTTTTTCTATAGAAGATTACTGGTTCTATACTTATTGATAAGTATCTTATGGTTTACATGATCAAGTCTCAAAACTAGAGTGGATTCACAAACATCTAGGAATATTCAGACAAAAGAATAATAATTCAGTTTTGTTCATTGTTTATGTCAATCAATATAGAAATTTAAAAGTTCATTCTGCCATTGGAATACTGTGAATATATAAATTTTAGTGGTGATCTTATTTTCCTGCTCTTCACGGTGGAATCATTGTACTTAAATATATATATATTGCGCTACTTATCATTACATGCAGATTCTATATGCTATTTATATTGCAAGTAGTGTGGATATGCCAATTCATTTATGTTACCGGTCAATCTGTTAAAATTTGTTTATATGCTAAAATTTGAGTACACAAAGACTTAAGAGAAGCATATTGACGGTAATATAAAGGCATTTAGATTTTTTGTTGAAAAGATTGAGGACATATGACATCACAATATCTCAAAGAAATATGAGGCATACTTTTGATTATGTGATGAAGAACAGTTAAATTCTGTTATGTCATAGCAACATCATTGTTAGCTCACCTGCCCGAAGGGCAAGTGAGCTTATGCCGTGGTGCGGCGTCCGTCGTCCGTCCGTCGTCCGTCCGTCCGGCCATCCGGCCGTCCGTCCGGCGTCAACTTTCCATTCAAGCAACTTCTTCTCAATAACCAAAAGGCCTAGAGACCTAATATTGGGCCTGTAGCATGCTGGGGTGAAGGGCTACCAAGTTTGTTCAAATGAATGACCTTGACCTTCATTCAAGGTCACAGGAGTCAAAAAGGCTAAAATCTTCAAACGACTTCTTCTCAACAACCAACAGTCCCAGGGAGTTGATATTGGGTCTGTAGCATGCTGGGGTAAAGGGCTACCAAGTTTGTTCAAATGAATGACCTTGACTTTCATTCAAGGTCACAGGAGTCAAAAAGGCTAAAAAAAAATTAGACGACTTCTTCTAAATAGCCAAAAGACCCAGGGACTTGATATTGGGTCTGTAGCATGCTGGGGTGAAGGGCTACCAAGTTTGATCAAATGAATGACCTTGACCTTCATTCAAGGTCACAGGAGTCAAAAAGGCTAAAATCTTTAAACGACTTCTTCTCAATAACCAAGAGTCCCAGGGACTTGATATTGGGTCTGTAGCATGCTGGGGTGAAGGGCTACCAAGTTTGTTCAAATGAATGACCTTGACCGTCATTCAAGGTCACAGGAGTCAAAAAGGCTAAAATCTTTAAACGACTTCTTCTCAATAACCAAGAGTCCCAGGGAGTTGATATTGGGTCTGTAGCATGCTCGGGTGAAGGGCTACCAAGTTTGTTCAAATGAATGACCTTGACTTTCATTCAAGGTCACAGGAGTCAAAAAGGCTAAAATCTTTAAACGACTTCTTCTCAATAACCAAGAGTCCCAGAGGCCTAATATTTGGCCTGTAGCATGCTGGGGTGAAGGGCTCCCAAGTTTGTTCAAATGAATGACCTTGACTTTCATTCAAGGTCACAGGAGTCAAAAAGGCTAAAATCTTTAAACGACTTCTTCTCAATAACCAAGAGTCTCAGGGAGTTGATATTGGGTCTGTAGCATGCTGCGGTAAAGGGCTACCAATTTTGTTCAAATGAATGACCTTGACCTTCATTCAAGGTCACAGGGGTCAAAAAGGCTAAAATCTTCAAACGACTTCTTCTCAATAACCAACAGTCCCAGGGGGTTGATATTGGGTCTGTAGCATGCTGGGATGAAGGGCTACCTAGTTTGTTCAAATGAATGGCCTTGACCTTCATTCAAGGTCACAGGGGCCAAAAAGGTTAAAATCTTTAAACGACTTCTTCTCGATAACCAACAGTCCCAGAGACCTAATATTTGGCCTGTAGCATGCTGGGGTAAAGAGCTACCAAGTTTGTTCAAATGAATGACCTTGACTTTCATTCAAGGTCACAGGAGTCAAAAAGGCTAAAATCTTTAAACGACTTCTTCTCAATAACCAAGAGTCCCAGAGACCTAATATTTGGCCTGTAGCATGCTGGGGTGAAGGGCTACCAAGTTTGTTCAAATGAATGACCTTGACTTTCATTCAAGGTCACAGGAGTCAAAAAGGTTAAAATCTTTAAACGACTTCTTCTCAATAACCAAGAGTCCCAGAGAGTTGATATTGGGTCTGTAGCATGCTGGGGTAAAGGGCTACCAAGTTTGTTCAAATAAATGACCTTGACCTTCATTCAAGGTCACAGGGGTCAAAAAGGCTAAAATCTTTAAACAACTTCTTCTCAATAACCAAGAGTCCCAGGGAGTTGATATTGGGTCTGTAGCATGCTGGGGTGAAGGGCTACCAAGTTTGTTCAAATGAATGACCTTGACCTTCATTCAAGGTCACGTCGATCAAGTATGCTTAAATCTTTAAATGTCTTTTAGTGAAAAGCCAAAGTGCAGAGAGACATTATATTGGTCCTGTAGCATGCTTTCAAATAACTGCAGGATCCATATATGAAAAGATCACTGCATTGCAGGTGAGCGATTTGGGCCCATTGGGCCCTTGTTTACATATTGATGTAGCATTTGGTTGCCATAGCAACACCAACATGTATGTTTGTGTATGTGTTTAAGTTAACATTGGTGCTTCCCTAGAAATTTCTTCCAGAGTTACCTACAAAAATGTGTTCCCTGGCCAGAAATTATTTCAGGTTTAATTTATATTTTCATACTCAGCATTTCTTAATGTAAACAACAGTTCTGGTCCATTTTGTAGCGTATTTTCATACCGCTACCCATTGTATTTATCTAGCAATAAGCATTTGTCTCGCAATAAGCCCACCCATATAATGTTGTAGCTTTGTAGAAATATCAAACAAAATCCTATTCTGTTTATTTTTCTGTAATAAATTACCTAATATTCTATCTTAATACTGTCAAGGTTTCTGTATTGAACCCACAGGCTTATATTGCAGGACCAATATTGTTATGTAGTCACATACTTCTTTTTACTAAATATGTATTTTTATGAACTCCCACCTACTTCAAATATTGTTTCTATATTCCTGGAAGAATGTTAAAGTGCAAGAGAAAATTGCTGAAGTAGTCATTAAGCTGATAGTAATTTTTTTTTTTTTTTTTCAGATTTTTTTTTTTTTTTTTTAAATAAAGAAGAAGAAAAATTATAAGAAAAAAGATTGATAATATTTGTCTTCCTTTTAACCCAATCTTAATAACTTGTCCTTCCAATATCGGAATTTCTATATTAATATATAAAATCTATTTTAGAAATCTGTTAATATTTACCTACACAATCATAAAACATAAGTATTTTTACACAGTATTTATTATAATAATTATTGCAGCATTATCATTAAAACTTCCAAAACTGTAAAACACTTCCATAAAGGGAGACAATCGTGTGCCAGTTTTGTCACATATATTCAACAGGGTTAGCCTTACTGTTGTTTCTTCTTTGTTGAAGCACTGTAATTCCATATACCTCGTTATTTTTTAACTATAATCGTAGCCTGTAGTATTTCCATTTATACAGCGTTAGGATGATATATCAATATTTTATGAATCACCGTCTATATATAGCTGATGGTGCTGAAGGGTTGTGCAATTGTCTTAATGATAAGATTAATTTGGTATTATTTTGAAATTTTCTTTGAAATATTTATTTTAAAATCAGTAGAAAATATAGATGCTATAGCATGTAGGTAATCTGTTATAGTGACGTGAAAGACAAGGTCTTTTTCCCTTAACCTCTGTGAATTCTAAAATATTCATAATAATTATGACTGTTGCAGTATTTTTAGCTCACCTGGACCGAAGGTCCGGTGAGCTTATGCCATGGCGCGGCGTCCGTCGTCCGTCCGTCGTCCGTCGTCCGTCCGTCCGTCAACATTTGCTTCAAATCGCTACTCGTAAAAAAGTTCTTATTGGATTTTGACCAAATTTGGCCAGAAACATCCTTGGCAGAATGGGAACAGATTTTGCATAAATGGTGACTCTGACCCCCGAGGGGCCAAAGGGGCGGGGCCCAATAGGGGAAATAGAGGTAATTCCTTTAAATCGCTACTAGTCATAAAGTTATGAATGGATTTGAACCCAATTCGGTCAGAAACATCCTTGGGGAAAGGGGAACAGATTTTGCATAAATGGTGACTCTGGCCCTAAAGGGGCCAAAGGGGCGGGGCCAAATATGGGAAATAGAGGTAATTCCTCTAAATCCCTACTAGTCATAAAGTTATGAATGGATTTGAACCCAATTTGGTCAGAAACATCCTTGGGGTAAGGGAAAGAGATTTTGCATAAATGGTGCCTCTGACCCCGGAGGGGCCAAAAGGGCGGGGCCCAGTGGGGGAAATAGAGGTAATTCCTTTGAATTGCTATTAGTCATAAAGTTATGAATGGATTTGAACCAAATTTGGTCAGAAACATCCTTGGGAGAAGGGGAACAGATTTTGCATAAATGGTGGCTCTGACCCTGGAGGGGCCAAAGGGGTGGGGCCCAATAGGGGAAATAGAGGTAATTCCTTTAAATTGCTACTAGTCATAAAGTTATGAATGTATTTGAACCCAATTTGATCAGAAACATCCTTGGGGGAAGGGGAACAGATTTTGCATAAACGGTGACTCTGACCCTAAAGGGGCCAAAAGGGCGGGGCCCAGTGGGGGAAATAGAGGTAATTCCTTTGAATCGCTACTAGTCATAAAGTTATGAATGGATTTGAACCCAATTTGGTCAGAAACAGGGGAACAGATTTTGCATAAATGGTGACTCTGACCCCCGAAGGGCCAAAGGGGCTGGGCCCAATAGGTGAAATAGAGGTAATTCCTTTAAATCGCTACTAGTCATAAAGTGATGAATGCATGTTCTATAAACAATTCTTGAGGTCTTTCAGACCTTAGAGAGTCTGGACTTCATTAATCTCTAAAGCAGTTCGGATTCCCACACTATAACTATATATAGCATTGTTAGAGTTTTACAAATAAAACAAATTGAATATGAACATTATTTCGACATTTGGTCTTATCCAACCAGGTGAGCGATACAGGCCCCATGGGCCTCTTGTTTTTATAAGGTGCAATTTTACAGGATAAGAAATTAAAAAAAAAAAATCAGGATCTACTTTATGTGCTGTTCATGATTTCAATTTTTTGTTTGGACTACACAGAATGGTCAGTTGTGATTATGTTTCCAGTTCAAATCACCAATATTGACCACCAGAAATATTTCAATCCTATCAATATTTTGTATTACATGTCCTCCCAATGCATTGAGGATGTTCTATGTGTTGAGACCATAATGCTATCAATATGGAAATCATCCCTCCAATCTCATTTTGACAACATTCACTTTGCTGTTCCATGAGCTTTACACGCTGACATCAAGCACAGTAAAATACCATCACTACATTCTAATTAAATCTAAATAAAGTGAAGACACTTTTAGAAAATTGTATTATGGTCTTTATGTAACCCTAGTAAATACTAGCCACAATATACTGCTTGGCTGGGGCCGCGGTGGCCGAGTGGTTAAGGTGTCCCAACACTTTATCATTAGCCCTCCACCTCTGGGTTGCGAGTTCGAAACCTACGTGGGGCAATTGCTAGGTACTGACTGTAGGCTGGTGGATTTTCTCCGGGTACTCCAGCTTTCCTCCACCTCCAAACCTGGCATGTCCTTAAATGACCCTGGATGTTAATAGGACGTTAAACAAAATAAACCAAACTAAACCATACTGCTTGGTTAAAGAGATCTTTCTTTACCTCGATCGGTTGAGCATAAGACTAGTAAGCCGAAGGTCCCAGGTTTGATCCCTAGCGACGGCAGAGATTTAAATTTGATTTATCACATACTCTGTTACACTATAACATGTATTTCTATAGTTACACTATAACATGTATTTCTATTGCTGAAAACTAACATATATTACTTTATTAAATATAGATATATTTTTGTTATCATGATATTGAAATGAACTTGACAAAACCTTTTTCAGTTTTAAATTGTTTCTTCCTCATCAGGACTAGAAAATCAAAGCTTCCATTTGTACACTAGCAGCTAGATTGTTCAAGACAGCAATATTTTTGTTGATAAATAGAATTCTCAAATGAAGTCTTTGCATTTGTATTGTTACTCACAGTTTTTGATATTTTCATAAGAACTGCTTAATATTTTGTAATCAAAATTTTGTACTTTATGGTTAGTATTACATATTTTACAGCTAAACATCGAAACACATTTCAAAAGGGTAAATACACGTTGTAACTTGTGTCGTATTTCTTTGAATGTAGCGTGAATAGGAAAAATATTGTACATACCTTGTGTACCTCCTTTATAGGTATGACGTGGCTGATGTCACACATTTTAGATATATTCATGTTGAAATATTTACTCTGTATTGAGATCAGTCCGACCGTTTCACTAATTCTTGCACTTCATCTTGTTAGAAATTGTCACTGCAGAATGTTCTTACTGAAGCCCATAATTATACATGTAAAGCCAGTATTTCTTGGGCTGTTAGAAGAAAAAGGCTTGTATATATGCTGCCATATGTTTTGGTGTCATGTGACATCATGTATTTGTCGTATATTATTTCTGCACACAAGTGTACCATTTTGTTGTGTACTTGACACAGTTTTTACATTGTAGAAATTTGTGTTTACTTGATGTGTCATCATATCATGTGCATTTTCTGAATGTGTCATCGTTTCATGTGTGTTTAATTGATGTGTCATCATTTTATGTGTACTGACTTAATGTGCCATCATATATGGGTATTTACTGAATGTTTTGTCATGTGCATTTAAGTGAGTGTGTGATGCGTAGGTGTTGGTATAGGCAAGTGCAATGTTATGAATAATTTGTCTTTTTTTTCCCTACAGCTTGACAATGTGACATTTTGTTATCTGTCTCATGTTAGAATGATTATTATTACAGGTTGTCGGATGTCTGATTCAGTGAAGGCACTATGTTACTGATTGTATTACAACGGATATCTGGTTTAGTTAAGGCAGTATGTTACTTATTGTATTACAACAGATATCTGGTTTAGTTAAGGCAGTATGTTACTGATTGTATTACAACAGATATCTGGTTTAGTTAAGGCAGTATGTTACTTATTGTATTACAACAGATGTCTGGTTTAGTTAAGGCAGTATTTTATCTTTTTGTTATATAACAGATATCTGACTCATTTAAGGCAGTATGTCACATTTGTAATGTAACATATCTCTGTTAAGGCAGTATGTGGCCTTTTGTCATGTAACAGATGTCTGATTCAGTAGAGGCCCTATGTGACCTTCTATGATGTAACGGATGTCTGTTTTAGTTAAGGCCGTATGTGACCTCTTGTACTGTAACAGATGTCTGTTTTAGTTAAGGCCGTATGTGACCTCTTGTACTGTAACAGATGTCTGTTTTAGTTAAGGAAGTCTGTGACATTCTATGATGAAACGGATGTCTGTTTTTGTTAAGGCAGTATGTGACCTCTTGTACTGTAACAGATGTCTGTTTTAGTTAAGGAAGTCTGTGACATTCTATGATGAAACGGATGTCTGTTTTTGTTAAGGCAGTATGTGACCTCTTGTACTGTAACAGATGTCTGTTTTAGTTAAGGCCGTATGTGACCTCTTGTACTGTAACAGATGGCTGTTTTAGTTAAGGAAGTCTGTGACATTCTATGATGTAACGGATGTCTGTTTTTGTTAAGGCAGTATGTGACCTCTTGTACTGTAACAGATGTCTGTTTTAGTTAAGGCAGTATGTGACCTTTTGTACTGTAACATATGTCTGCTTTAGTGAAGGCAGTATGTGACCTTCTATGATGTAACAGATGTCTATTTTTGTTAAGACAGTAAGTTGTCTGGTGTATCTGATTTGGTTAAGGCAGTATGTGACCTTTTGTAATGAAACAGATCTCTGGTTTAATTAAGGCAGTATGTGACCTTTTGTTATGTAACAGATCTCTGGTTTAATTAAAGCACTATGTGACCTCTTGTACTGTAACAGATATCTGGTTTAATTAAGGCAGTATGTGACCTTTTTGTATTGTAACAGATGTCTTGTTTAAGCTAAGGCAGTGACCTTTTGTAATGTGACAGATTCAGAGTTTAGTGTGTGTCAAGTTAGTGCATGGCATTAAGTGACAATTATATCCAGTTGATGGCAGATTTGTTGAAAAATATTTGTGCAAAATGATGACTTTTTTCATAGCATAACACACAATGTGATATATTTGTTGAATTTTATAGCATACTTAAAAATGCTTTTATTTTAGTAGCACTAGGCAGGTTTAAAACAATTTATAAAAACATGTTAATAAAGATAATATTTCTTGAATATGATGCATTTTTCTTTATTTCATATTTCATATCCCCCTTGGGCTGATATGCTTGCTTACAATGTCAAAATTAGTTATTTCAGCAAAAAGAGTTTGTGTATATGATTTAAACTGTGTATACACAGATAATCTTAAATACTTGCATTGACATCACTCCTTGCTCCATCCATTGACATTTATCATTGACCCATTGACATTTCTCATTGGTCCAACCATTGACATCACTCCTTGCTCCCTCCATTGACATTTCTCATTGACCCATTGACATTTCTCATTGGTCCAACCATTGACATTTCTCATTGGTCCATCCATTAACATTTCTCATTGGTCCATCCATTGACATTACTCATTGGTCCAACCATTGACATCACTCCTTGCTCCATCCATTGACATTTCTCATTGACCCATTGACATTTCTCATTGGTCCAACCATTGACATTTCTCATTGGTCCATCCATTAACATTTCTCATTGGTCCATCCATTGACATTACTCATTGGTCCATCCATTGACATTTCATTGGTCCATCCATTGACATTTCTCATTGGTCCATCCAATGACATTACTCACTGGTCCATCCATTGACATTACTCACTGGTCCATCCATTGACATGCTCATTGGTCCACCCATTGACATTACTCATTGGTCCATCCATTGACATGCTCATTGGTCCATCCAATGACATTACTCACTGGTCCATCCATTGACATGCTCATTGGTCCACCCATTGACATTACTCACTGGTCCATCCAATGACATTACTCATTGGTCCATCCATTGACATTACTCATTGGTCCATCCAATGACATTACTCATTGGTCCATCCATTGACAGGCTCATTGGTCAATCCAATGACATTACTCATTGGTCCACCCATTGACATTACTCACTGGTCCATCTTCTGACATTTCCTTTTTCTCCATTGATCTATTGACATTTTTATCTAGAGAAATACATCTATGACATTGAAAACATTTGTTAATGTAAACCTTTTCCTGGTGTTTTGGGGGATGATCTTCACCTCATAGTCACAAATCAAGTTTGTCTGTGACACATTTGTAGAATAACATAGATGGTAGATATATCACATCTTTATAGTTTTACTGCTGAAACACTTTTCTAAGGTCCGTTAGTCTTGCAATAGTTTATTATACCAAATTAGATATTCCATTCAACAGAAAAGGATAAAAGAAGAGTTAACCTTTATTCCAACCTATCTAACATAGGGCTACTACAGCCCTCTGTCCCAATAAGGTTTAGTTTGTTTTTGTTTAACGTCCTATTAACAGCCAGGGTCATTTAAGGATGTGCCAGGTGTGGGAGGTGGAGGAAAGCCGGAGTACCCGGCAAAAAACCACCAGCCTACGGTCAGTACTTGGCAACTGCCACACGTAGGTTTCGAACTCGCAACCCAGAGGTGAAGGGCTAGTGATAAAGTGTCGGGACACCTTAACCTCTCTGCCACCGCGGCCCCTCAAATAAGGTACCTTTATTCCAACCAATCTAACATAGGACTACTAAGCCCTCTGTTCATACAGTGTGTTTCTATAATACCCAATAAGGTTAATATCCAGTCAGCAGTACTAAGTGTGGGTTTTTGTGGGTTTTTTTATTAAGATATTTCTTTGTTTGTAATGCAAAATAAGACTGATATAATATGAATAAAAACAAGACCAGAATCATATACAAAGGGCAGTGAAAGCCTGAGGATATCTGGAATGGGCTCTTAAAGGTTATACTTGAACAAAGTAAAGAATGAGGAAAGGTCCGTGGTGGAGCTGCAGGAGAATAAAATGGAAAACAAGGGAAACAATTTTATAGAATATTTTATCAAAATCATAAAAGGATATACATTGATGTATCTCCTAAGACTCCAAGAAGCAACCTTTTATCCCATATATATGGGAAAAGTGGTACAGTACTTAGTGAGGACAATTATGAAATAGTGTTGCAGAGTGCAATTACAGAAGGTCATTCATGGCCGGAGTCAGAATCCTGATAAGAACATCAGTTGCTATACAACAAAAACTATGATATACAAGACATGAAAAAAAGAGACAAGTAATTAACATGTGGCAGGTTTAAATTGAAAATAAATTATGGGCCCCCTTATCTCCATTCAGAACTTGCCAAATATGCTAGCTTCTAGCTCAGTCAGTAGAACAGTGGACCAGTAAACCAAGTGTTGGAGGTTTGATCACAGGTGGAACCTCACAACTCTCTCAAGTTTCCTGTTAAAATCAGAGCATACAAACCTGTTCTGGTGGCAGACAATTTAGGGGGTTTATTTTAGCTATAAATGCCATAGTTGGCCAGTTTTGAATGGAGATAAAGGGGTCCAAAAACTCTGGATTAGCTTTGACAAGGAGAACAAAATATACAGATGAATTTGTCAATGTATATGTCATGCCTATGAAGTTTTATTATTTATTCACCGACACATACTAGGTCTCTGGTCCCTCTCTCTTTCTTTTTTTTTTTATTATTATTTTCACCTTTGAATTAACACATATATGTCATAACAAATATGTTTTTTTCTTTTATTAGTAACTATTCGATATTTTTTTAACTTTTTTATTTGACTTTACAAATGCGTGGTAAAAGCCACATATTTTATTTATAATCCGGAAAATGCAGTATTGTCCTCGCCTTATATTAGTTTATACAAACAACTTCCGCATACATCGTTGGGCTGGTAAACAAACGTCAAATATGTTTAGTGACAAAATCTTAGAAGCAGTCTCTTTTCGTTCATCATGGAAGAAGGAGAGGTAATTATTTACACATTTTGATCACAAGTCGACACAATTATTCTTGACTGTAATTGATTCTAACACGTTTTAATTGTATAATTTACTTGTTGACATCTGTACTGATCAGCCGGTAATCTCATTTAGGATTTGGTAACGTTATCTCAAAATCTCAAAAATGTATATTTGCTGGTAGATACGATCAATTCTTAGTTTTATTACTCAGTTATCTATACATATTACCATGAATTAAAAAAAAAACTTTTCTTAAAATAGGTCTGTAAAATATGCCGTTTTAGATTAATACAAGTATGTGTAATGTACAGTATTTGCTCATATCAGACATATATAATCATGTACGAGGGTAGTCCGAATTTTCTGACGATCTTACTACGCAGCTTGAAAGGCGATATTAACATCAGAACACCTTCGGATAAGTACGAGGGCTGATTGATAGATTGTGGGCCTTACATTGAAGGATTCGAATTTTGCGGGACATATTGTATTATTTTTCAACATCATCCCCCTTCATTATCTACACTTGTTTTCAGCGGTGTTTAAGGGCCTCAATGCCACTTTTATAGAACTTCTTTTCTTGGCTGTTCAGAAAGTCATCCGCTGCATGTTAGGGTGCCTGAAATAGCTGTTTTCAGTTTTGGAAATAGACGAAAGTCTGATGGAGCAAGATCAGCTAGGTTTCTCAATCAATTTAAAAATTAAAGCCACAATCGTGAGACAGCCATGGCAATGACAGACTCTTTCACCCTAACCCTAACCGATTTTGAACATCCTGGATTACCTCCTTCAGTATGAGGCTCACAACAAATCAGTTAACCCTCGTAATAGAGTGCAGGATCAATTAAATCACTGCCTCCACTAGGGATTGAACCCGAAACCTCTAGCTTACTAATCTTAGCTCAACGGATTGAGCTAAAGAGATCTCAAGCCGAGGTGTATATTGCGACTAGTATTTTACCAGGGCTACACCTGTATACAGTATAGCTCTGCAGTGTCTCTCATTTGATATTATACCAATGTTTTTAGATCACTGGCCAATGGCTCTGCACAGACTGATGACATGGAAACATTTGAGAGGGCATCACAATCTATAAAGAGAAGAGATAGAGAAGTAAGATTTTCATTATTAAACCTTTTTTTCCCTTTAAATTCTAACTTTATTTATTTCACAATAAATTCGAAGTTATTTATATTATCTTATATAAATCACTTCTGAAGGCTCAGATGGAAGCATGTGTGAGGTCTTTTTTGTGGGAGAAAAACAGAGTACCACAACCCTATGTGGTTGAGCATGTGACCCCCATTACTTTTTCTTCTTTTTTTTGTCTCACCAGAAAGATTTTTCATTCATTTTACTGAGATGTATGCCTATATCAGTCACACTAATTAATGCATACACATGTACATTGTACATAAATGTGTATATGTTTAGTTCTAAGCAACCTTACAGCAGTGCTATGAATAGCATGTTGACTAGTCTTTATTCGTATTTTGGAGTTCTAAATTATGAATCCTGTTAAACTATTGTACGATGGTGGGGCATAAGATATGGTGGAAAAGAGTTTGCTACATTGTATTACCAAAATGTACTTTAGCTCCGATTCCTTTTCTCTATAGGTACAAACAGATGATGATGGTCACCAGAAATTCAGGTTGGCAGAAGACACTGTCGGTCGTCTGGGAGAATTTTTAGCCAGGATAGAGCCAGTTATTTCCCGAGAACTTAACAAAAATTTAACAAGTCATGCATTTGATGGTAGGTATAGCGTTAATAAATTAAAGTTTTATGATAAAGTTCATACAGGTCTGTGGAAAAGGAGCCACTCGCTGAATCTGTTTTACAGACTAAAAACATAGAGGATATCTTTTAAACACTGTCTTCAGTAATACCAAATATATTTCACTCTTGTGGCTAATATTCTGATATTTTTCACTAGTGTGTAGTGCTGAAGATACTGTTAGATATTCTGTTTATTACATTTTATAGCAAAATATACTGAGGCTTCTCAATCCCTCCCAGAATTCATTGCGGCCCCCTGTCAACGGCTCACAAATGTATGCCAAAATATGACGTCATGTATTCTATCTTGCATTATGATGTCATAAAACATGACGGAGAGCTATATGCAAATCTTGATTTCCTCATTATCGTTTGTAAGTAGTGTTCTGATTGGTCGAATCAGAAAAATGATATTTTTCACTAATGAAAAATATCAAAAAAAGAGATTTTTTTTCACTAGTGAAAAATATTATTTTCATAGAATTAATAATTTTTGATATTTCACTGGTAAAAATGTGATTAAGATTTTTATTTAATCTTACAGTAAAATATATGAAATTGAAATTAATTAATTGATGATGTAAGCTAGGTAATGCCTTAAGTTTTCTGTCATGTGTTGTAGATTTTAACATTGGATGGGACGAGGAGCTCGGCTCTGTCACTAGTGTCCATAAACTCACAAATCCAGAAATAAATGGCGAGGTAAGAAAAATTAACATCAGGTATTCGGTATAAACTAAATAATCTGCATTCATATTCTAAACACACAGACTCCAAGCTGAGTATTCTACATGCTATTTTACAGTACATGTACAATGTATTTAAGATTTTCTGATATATGAATTCCTGTGAAATTTTACTCTATTATAATTAGGTGTGAAGTAGTTATTGTATGCCTGTCAATGGCGTATTATGGTATATCCTAAGCTGTACATCCATCTGTCTGTTAACTTTTCCTTGTTAGCGCTCCCTAGCCTTTATTTATCAACAGATTTTTATGAAACTTGCTACAAATATTCTATGGCACAATAGCTCAAGCGAGTTCGTGTTACGGAATTTCGCGATTCATTTTAGCAGAGTTATTGCCGAATTTGGGCATTGTGTAGAAAATTCAAGAAGTTTTCTTTTTTTTTTTTATTCAATTTCTCTAAGATTTTGCACAATACAACTAGAAGCAATTATGTTTAACATGTATTACAAGTTTTTGGCTTGTGTTTCAACTATTGGCATGACAGGCGTATCATGCTCCCGCTTGCGGTGCTCTTGTTTGTATCTTGCTATAGAGAAAATATGAGGTTTGAAAATAAACACAATTATCCAAAGCTAAGTCTTATAAACATGTGGGTATTTAATTTTATCTTTCCAGTTACATGTCACAGGAGTATCCTGGAATTCCACAGGTGCAGTCATCGCCGCATCGTATCCTTTAATGATATGATGGAGACTCTGCTGTTAGCCCCCACAACATAGCATATGGATACTGGAATCAGGTGTCTGTCTGTCTGTCCATGCACAGACATTTTGTCTCCTGACAACTACTGCATAGTTTTGATCAAATTTATTCTTGTGAAATTCTAGTGATGTTTTTTTTTTTTTTTTGACTGGATATTTTTTTTTTCATAGTTATATCCCTTTTACAAATCAATCACGAAATATTGTCTTATTTGTATTTTTCAGGGTTTGAAACTTGGATACAATCAATGTACCATGAAACTATGCACATGTGTTTATATTTCAATCCAGGTATGGCTATGGGAGTTATGCCCCTTTGCAAAATCCCACGTTAAGACTTTTATACCCAGGTATAGTTATATTATGGTCAGAATGTATGAAACTTGCTAGAGAATACATACACATAAATGCAAATATCCTTGACATTAACAAGATATGGTCGCTATGACCACGAGGACTGGTGTACGCACAAGTCAGCATTGTGTACCTGGAATCTGGAGCGCAGAAACATAAACGAAAACAAACCTGATACAGTGATCGACCTGTCGACTTGTCTAACCTGCGTAGCATTTCACCCAAAGAATCCCGCCATTATCGCTGGGGGAACTTACGACGGTAGGTACCTTCTCACCAACATCTCGCCTTAAGAATCCTGGCATCGCCACTGGGGCACATATGACCATATTTATCCAGCAATAAGCCCTTGATGGTAATAAGTCAACCCTAATCTATTGCAGTTCAGTAGAATTGAGATCAAATTCAATATCCTGTAATAAACTCACCCCTACATAAGTAAGAGATTATATGTTGGGTTTATTACAGAATATATATGGTATTTTTTTCTTTGTTGTTCTTTGTTTTTCTGTAGATACCATATTCATTTTTTTTCAGGGGAGGTAATGATGTGGGACTTGAGTAGAGAAGACGACATGTTGGTGACAAGCTCGGGTATTGGGGACGATGCACACAGGGAACCCGTGACTAGGGTACACTGGATACCGGACACTACTACCTCAAAGAGAGACCGGTATCTGGTAGGTTGATGGATGGTAGTATTAACACTTCCTCTCTAACCCCTGACCTTTGACCTCAGTCGCACAACAATAATGTACTATCACTTTCAGATTGTCTAACCTCTGACCTTTGACCTCAATCATATAAGGATGGTAGTATTATCACTTATGCATCATCTCTGACCCCTGACCTTTGACCTCAGTCACACAACAATAATATATTATCACTTTCAGATTGTCTAACCTCTGACCTTTGACCTCAATCATATAAGGATGGTAGTATAACCAATAACACGTCATCTCTGACCCCTGACCTTTGACCTCGGTCACACAAGGATGGTAGTTTTATCACTTATATGTATCATCTCTAACCCCTGACCTTTGACCTCAGTCACACAAGGATGTTAGCATTATCAATAAAATATTGTCTCTAGCCCCTGACAGTTGAATCCAGTCACACAATCTTTTAGCAAATAATAAAACTGGAAAAGGCTTCAGGACCTTATAGGACCATGACACATAAAAAAGAATATCCATTCCTTATGTTTAGATTTTAGTAGAGAGTAGCATAGTACATCTGTACATCGGTTTGTAAAATTCTTGTCTGTATGCAGCATTGCTGCCACAATGAGAAAGACAATGCCACACTATTTATTTATTACTCATCACATTATTGAAGACTATAATTATCACACAACACACATATATTCTGTATGTATTGCTAGGGGAGGATGCTGAGTAAAATTAATGTACATGTCTAAATATACCAGATACTGTAGGCTGTGACATACAATACGATCTGACATATCTGAACTTTTAATTATCCAAACTTTTGTCATGTCTCCCACAAAAGTTTGGATAAATAAAAGTAAGATGGTTTGTATGAAAGTATAATGATAGCTAGTCTGAATGATTTTAACTATCTCTGCATTAAAAGCTTTAGGTTGCAGATTATCAAATGATATATCTGTATATCTGAGACATGAATGCTGAATTTTACTGTATATCTGAGACAGGTATGCTGAATTTTACTGTATATCTGAGACAGGTATGCTGTAATTTACTGTATATCTGAGACAGGTATGCTGTATTTTACTGTATTTCTGAGACAGGTAGGCTGTATTTTACTGTATATCTGAGACAGGTATGCTGTATTTTACTGTATATCTGAGACAGGTATGCTGTATTTTACTGTATATCTGAGACAGGTATGTTGTATTTTACTGTATATCTGAGACAGGTATGTTGTATTTTACCGTATATCTGAGACAGGTATGCTGTATTTTACTGTATATCTGAGACAGGTATGCTGTATTTTACTGTATTTCTGAGACAGGTATGCTGTGTTTTACTGTATTTCTAAGACAGGTATGCTGTATTTTACTGTATATCTGAGACAGGTATGCTGTATTTTACTGTATTTCTGAGACAGGTATGCTGTATTTTACTGTACTTCTGAGACAGGTATGCTGTATTTTACTGTATTTCTGAGTCAGGATAACAAAATTTAATTTCTTTTTGTTCAGTTTACCTTTTCTCCCTGTAATACATCCTTACACATGTCAAGTTAATGACAACTGTTCTTATGATTGTAGCTTGTCAGTACCAGTGGCGACGGTAAAATATTGGTGTGGAAACATGACAGAAAGAAAGATGTCATCAAATTATCTAACGGGTACGTATAGCTGACAAAATTATACCTACATAGGGGAATGTAGTAATTGGATTTTCATGTGTGTTTAAGTGTCTATTTGTGTGAGTCTGTCCATAGCACAAACCTTTGTTTGCATAAACCCACAACTGCTTTACTTAATACCATATTCACAACATCTCAGCATCAAGTTTTACACCCCATTAAATTTTGTATGGTGGTCAAGATTAAAGGAACAGAAGTTATGCTTTCACATTGAAATAAAAATATTTTGCACATGATATTTCATCTTTAACCTATTTATGTCATTTAGACACTACAATTTATCAAAGCATCAGGTTTGACATGATTAAGTATAATAATGTATGTAAGAACATGACTTTGGTGTAGTTGTCTAAGCTGCCAGTATTTCTGGCTAAATGATTAAATAGGTGCTGTAGGTTTTGAGTTCAAGACCCAATCAAAGCATTCATTGTCTTCTTTTGTCATTTCATGTATAACTATGATATATATACAATAATTAATACAATTTATTTTATTTTAACATTATGTGTTGTTGATCCGAAGATGTGAATTTCCTGTTGTAATAGTATTGTGTTGAATATATGTATGTATAATGTATGGATGGATTCATTTTAAGTAGGTCACAGATTTTGAATATCAATTCACATATTCAGACAGAATCCAAACAGTATTCAACAAATTTTCATTGGACGAATGGTGATTTCAATTAATCAAAATACAGTTTTAATAATTACAGAGTATGACAGGCAAAGATAATGTGTTAATTTATCTCCAGGTTTATCCTGATGGCCCAGAACCTACCAAAGGAACTGAAAAAGTCACGTGGGATCCGAGGGGACAAAGAGGTTGGGGTGACATGCCTCTCTTACAACTGTGAGGACCGGGATGCCTTCCTCATAGGGTCAGAGCCCGGGGCGGTGTTCAGGTGTTCTATGCTGTCACATGGGGAACCAGCAGGAAGTAGGTTTTACACTCATTTACCGTATTTATCCACAAATAAACCCCTTTCTTTATTTTTGAAATAGTAAACTAAATGTAAACTTATTTTATTTTACAACAATTGTGACTTTGTATCGTATAATTATTGCTTTATTATTATTTTCTAAACACATCTTGTAAATTATAGGCTCTTATACTACTCAACAAGGACTGAAACTTAAAACCATTATCTGCCTAATTTTTGAAATAATCTTTATGTAATTTAGACTAATCGTCATGTTGATGCCTTGTTGCTCCCTTACTACTTCCTTGGTAATGTAATGACGACATCATGTTGTCCATTGTTAGTCATATGACCTCTATTGTTATTCAGCTTTAAAATGTAACAGTCACACTAATAAAATGTGCCCTGATGATGGCCAGCTAGGACGGCCTGCCTAGCAGGCCAAAATATGTCGGCAGAATCATTTTCAAACTTGGACTCTGGAGTTGCTGCTCTTCTTTCATACCTTAATTGTGAAACAAGTTATAAAAAATAAAATGAATCCCGCTTGTTGGCCTGGATGGAAGCATGCTGGCAATTGTACTGTGGGATGCAACCAGATTACCCCGAGAAAAACCCTTTATAGTAAGCTAAGGTGGTTCTCGAATAACCTTCCTCAAACTTTTATACTAAGGGTGGGAACTTTTCATAAATATGGTATGGTACAAACATATTTGTTATTAACATTATTCCTGTCTGAGTGTAAAGTCAAGGTAAGGAAAAGTTTATTATCTTGGTTTTTTGTCAGAGTACAAATCCCACTTCCCAACTATGTAGTGTAAGGATTATGAAAGTTCAGTCAGTAGAGCGTTGGACTGACACGCCCCCAGATGAAAGTGTGAGGTATTTGGTACAATATCTACCTGGTGGCTGTTCAGTTGAATTTCTCAGGAAGCTGAGATAACAGGCCAATTAGTGCTGTCATGGTTGTGCCCTTGGGCAAGACACTTCATACCAATTGCTCTTGATAGCATGTGATGGGCTTCATGTATGATATTCAGTGAGGTAGCCACCAACTACTACAATGAGGACCCCAACTTACCTTAAAATGTCCCTCACTTTTCAGAGGGGGAAAATTCAGAGAGTAAGCAATTACTCTACAGTAAATCACTAATATTCATGTTTATTCAGTTACTATTTTCTTTGTCCTGATATTTGGAACATTATACAGATACTGAGATACTACTACCGTATTCGCCATAATTAGTGCCAAAGGGCCTTAAATAAATGGTTACAGAGGGGGCGCATATTAAGACATTGTGACCAGATATTTAAGATTAGTCAAGCTTTTATCTCCAAACTGTAGTCTCTACATATAAAATGTAAGTAATATGACTTATTTTGAAGTTGGTTCACAATTAGGAGGGGCGTTTATATAATCTCAATTTCTCGGCCGGAAAGGGGAGGGGCACTAATTGCGGCAAATGCAGAAAGTTTCATGGGAACAACAGTACATCATGATATGTGTATAAATCAGGCAAAAAATACATTTATTTATTCAATTTCAATTTCAACAAATTTTATTGACATGGAAGGAAAGTCAATAGGATAAGACATCAGGCATAGTCTATCTTAGTCTTCTCCTTAGTAACAACAGGTGGTAAGAAATACAGACAAATATAATGTATATGTACAAATTGATATATTACAAATTGACTTAAGGGGAAGTAACTCCTTGAGGTTATTAGACTTATTCAATGTTGTTTAGGAGAGTAGTCCTTACCTAAGTCCGTACTTAAGGGTACTTCATTTTAAATACTGGATTATTATGTTATCAGTGAATAATACAAAGCAATAGAATATTAATATTCATATGAATATACTGTTTAACATCAATATTTGGTGATATTGAATTTATCTCCCCCCCCCCCCCCCCCCACAACAGATACAGGCCTCACAGTTATTTATTGTCCTTCTTTAATGGATATTTGGTCTTGCATGACATACAAAGGATGAACAGATATTCAGGTCTCTCTGAAGTCAGGGCAGTACATTGTTCTTCACTACTCAGAAACATGTAACACAAAATAGATTATCAATAATTTACATACCAATAAGTCTCAGATCAGACAAATAGCTAAAAAGAGGGACTTCATTGTGAGCAGACGACCCAATGATTGTCATGTGATCAACATAATCCAATCAAACACACCAAGGAAGAAGATTTTTTTTTGTATTGATAGGTCACGTCATCTCATCTGTACCACTCCACTCACCCGTGACCTTCACCTACAACCCACACCACGCCCCAGTGTACTCAGCGGAGTTCTCTCCCTTCCACAGAAACGCATTCCTGAGTTCATCAATGGACCAAACTATCAGGCTATATAGTATGTTACAGGTAAGTGTTCGCTACAATTCATGTTGGTTGTCTATATTTGTTCATAGAAATGTTTCGGCCAATCTAATTAAAATCTAGATGGTCATATTCACTAAGTTACATGAACATCTAACATCATCCAATGAGGGGTCACGTCTGGGTGACCTTTCGGATTAGCCAATCAAATGACTACTTCCAGAAGTGAATTTTATATGTCTGAATTAGCATGACTAGAGTGCATAGCTTGCATAATCTGTCAATTTGTTTCAAGTCATTTCGTCCCACAAAGCATAAAGCTATATACATGCTGTGCCGTAATGGTTTGCTTCAGATGCATGCTGTGACGAAATGGTTTGCTTCGATGACATTGACAAATTGACAATTAGCCCTGAAAGTGAAATACACATGTATATCGCATAGGTCATCAGAAGGTGAACCCTGATGGGATGTTGTTAGATGTTTATGTAATTTAGTGAGAATGACCATCTAGATTTTAATTAGATTATATTTCGACTGAATTATACCATACATCTTTATTTTTATCATAAATACCTGCCCAGTATATAGTATTGAACCATGATTTATTGGTACACACAGAAACAACCGGTACTGACCATAGAGCCAGGGGAGGGATTTATATCCTCAACCAAGTGGTCACCAGTCCGGCCATCTCTCATCGCAGCCACCACCGAGTCTGGTCACCTTCTACTGTACGACTTGAAAAATGATCAACCTGTACCGATACAGAAACTGGAGGCCAGCATCAACAAATCGGCAGTACACACGTGTCAATTCAACCCTCACCAGTAAGTCTGTAGGTCCAACCCTCACCAGTAAGTCTTTAGGTCCAACCCTCACCAGTAAGTCTTTAGGTCCGATCCTCACCAGTAAGTCTTTAGGTCCGATCCTCACCAGTAAGTCTGTAGGTCCAACCCTCACCAGTAAGTCTGTAGGTCCAACCCTCACCAATTAGTCTGTAGGTCCAACCCTCACCAGTAAGTCTGTAGGTCTGACCCTCACCAGTATGTCTGTAGGTCTAACCCTCAACAGTAAGTCTGTAGGTCCAACCCTCATCAGTAAGTCTGTAGGTCCAACCCTCATCAGTAAGTCTGTAGGTCCGACCCTCACCAGTAAGTCTGTAGGTCCGACCCTCACCAGTAAGTCTGTAGGTCCAACCCTCACCAGTAAGTCTGTAGGTCCAACCCTCACCAGTAAGTTTTTAGGTCCAACCCTCACCAGTAAGTCTGTAGGTCAAACCCTCACCAGTAACTTTGTAGGCCCAACCCTCACCAGTAAGTCTGTAGGTCTGTAGTCTAACCCTCACCAGTAAGTCTGTAGTTCCAACCCTCACCAGTAAGTCTGTAGGTCAACCCCTCACCAGTAACTTTGTAGGTCCAACCCTCACCAGTAAGTCTGTAGGTCCAACCCTCACCAGTAAGTCTGTAGTTCCAACCCTCACCAGTAATTCTGTAGGTCCAACCCTCACCAGTAAGTCTGTAGTTCCAACCCTCACCAGTAAGTCTGTAGGTCCAACCCTCACCAGTAAGTCTGTAGTTCCAACCCTCACCAGTAAGTCTGTAGTTCCAACCCTCACCAGTAAGTCTGTAGTTCCAACCCTCACCAATTAGTCTGTAGGTCCAACCCTCACCAATTAGTCTGTAGGTCCAACCCTCACCAGTAAGTCTCGTGTCTGTTAATATTTCTGTGAATGACAATTCTGATGAGACTCTACACAAATTATTGAATTTCCTGACAGTTGTAATCTTAAGTCTTGAGGCATTTATTTTGAAGGAAATAAATTACATACCAGGTATGAAAAATTTTAATAAAACAAATGAAAATAAAATAAAAAGTGGTGGTAAATTACATATGATTTAAAAAAAAAATATTTTTCATATTCAACTCTATGCATCAGTATTTCAATGTGTCTCCTATAGGTAATATAGAACTGAACCTAACTTTATATCTGTGTGGTTCTGTGTTTTCCAGGTTTGAGTTACTGGCGACGGGAGATGGAGCAGGGTTTGTCCATGTGTTCAGACTAAGCCAGGATCTCAAAACAGCCAACTCTAAAGACATAGAAGCTATCAATGTATTGGTTGACATTGAGTCTTAACAACAGTTGAAGAACACCTTTCTCACATCTATAAGCTAGAACAAAAGGAATGAACATTTCTCTCATAACAAATTCAACACAGTGGCTTTCTCATGACAATAAGCTGAAATAGGGAAATCGTGTAACTGGAGATGCTGTATGTGAATTTTGGAAGGACTTAAATCACATGTATGAAGTCATCGCATGTTTTCACCCAACAGATTGTCTTTCTCTAAGACAAAAAATCCTGTTGTCATTTATGAAAATATTGATACAGTATTCATTTTCAAAAATAACCAATTGGTTAAAGTCTGAACTCGAACAACAGACAACATGAATATTTTGAGTTTTATCAAGAAAACAAAATGGTCAAAATTCTTCCCCAGAATACTTGAAAGCTCACCTTCCTGTAAGGCATTTAAATATTAAATTTTAAATCATTTTAATAACTTTCTTTCATGATCAATAAAACAAGAGGTCAAGAGACCTGATATTGGGCCTGTAACATGCTGGGATGAAGACTACCGAGTTTGTTCAAATAAATGATCTTGACCAACTTTGAAGGTCATAGTGGCAAAATGTACTAAGATCTATAAATGATGACTTCTGCATTCTCTTATATTTGAATAATGTCGTAATCACCTGAGCAAAGTTATGTTAGAAGCAGATGAGCAATACAGGCCCATTGGGTCTCTTGTTGTGAAGAAAAAAAATCTTAGTGCTTGCTATTTTTCACATTGTATGTTTAATTCCGTCCAGACTAATACAGGGACTGGGCCCTGACAGACTGTGATACTTGTAGATCTTAATGATTATTTATCAAAATAAATCTAGTTGTAATATTTATCCATGTGTTGTTATTTTAATATGTTCACATGATTGTGTCCCGAATATATTAAAAATGTAAGTCAGCAGAATGTATGCCTCTATAGCCTGGAATTGTTCCTTCTCTTTGTTTACACGACAGTGTCAGTCTTGAATAATATGTTTAGGTCAATTTGAGTGACATTGACTATGATTATCAGCAGTTCAGAAGTACTGGGTGTTGATTTCGAACAATAATGCTTGATTTGACCTCTGACCCCTTGTTGTGACTTTCATCTAGGTTTGAAATTTGTATCAAGTTCCTGTGGGTAGATGTTAAGTTTAAATTTGTGTTTAATTAATAAGATAATATTCAACAATACAGAGACAATGATACAGACCAACAGTGCCGTATTTATATCGACATGTTTGGGACTTCCAATTTAATTTAGCTTCTTCTTCGATGGGGTCACGGTGGCCGAGTGGTTAAGGTGTCCCGACACTTTATCACAAGCCCTCCACCTCTGGGTTGCGAGTTCAAAACCAACGTTGGGGAGTTGCCAAGTATTGACTGTAGGCCGGTGGTTTTTCTCCGGGTACTCCGGCTTTCCTCCACCTCCAAACCTGGCACGTCCTTAAATGACCCTGGCTGTTAATAGGACGTTAAACAAAATAAAACCAAAACCAATCTTCCATGAAAGCAAGTTTATGAATTCATTAAAGATGCTACATACACCTCCGACAGAGTGTAATAAATTATTATTTTTACAATAAATGACAACCTACAAATAAAAATAATAATTTTATAACTTCAAAAATTGTCGTAATGAAGCCAAGAAGATAAAAACTTTTGAATATCTCTGCCTATGAAAGAGACCAGCATTATAATCTACTTGCATACACTGGACCTTTATCGCAGTGCATTCTGGGAGATATTTACATACAAAATGGTGAAGTTATTATTTGTGATTTTAATTGATAAAAATACTATTTGTCAGAGGTGTAGTACCTTAAATAATACCAGGGATGTATTTCACTGAAGTGATAGTTTTGTGATTGTAGGTGGTAAACCAATTCCTCACAGTGGATCCATTTGATTGGTTTGAATCGGTTTGTTTTGTTCAACATCCTGTTATATAATTAACAGCCAGGGTCATTTAATGATGTGCCAAGTTTTGGAGGTGAAGCCAAAGTACCCGGAGAAAAACCACCGTCCTATACGATCAGTACCAGGCAACTGTCCCACATGGGTTTCGAACCCGTAACATTTGATTGGGCTTGACTGAACCTAATGTGCATGACCACCTGTATATGGACATGGTTATAGGTACATGTAATATTCTAGTGTGATTGACTAGACTCAACTTTATCAGGATATTATATAAAACATATTACATTACTGTCCACTTACCCATCGTTGTGTAACAGGAGAAAGAGAAAATGTAGCAACCAGGTCTGGGTTCGAACCCAGACCCTCCGAGCTCTAGATGGACACGTACTCTATCAATTGAGCTACCAGGTCGCCAATTATCGACCCAATTGAGTTCTGCTACACATGCATACATTGCAGAGATATCAAGAATTAAAAGGGTTTGGGAGAGGGGTACAACGATAGATTACCTGAAGAAAATACAATATTTTAGGAAGGTTTTATTGCTCGAAATTAAAACCCACTTTCCTTGCTATGACTTTTGTGTTACTCATTTAGGTTATTTCGGTGTATGTTACCTTGTACATATGTACTACAAATTGTGTTTAAGCCGAACGTTAAAATGAAAACATTTGATGTCACTAAAAGATAACTAAAAGGTCTTCTAACATAAAAACAACAAATAAAATTTCTGTACATGTATTATAGCTTCTTTATTTCATTCAAAACATAAAGAGAAACAACAACACTTCAACTTCACTTGAATGAAAGAGCTAAAATTTAAATTTTATAATCATTAAAGTTATAGAATTTGAAAGAAGCTTGAATGATAATACTTTTTGTGTGGAACCAGTACCTGGGCTTTGTTCAAGATAAATAATTTATACAAAATTGGTCCCTGTTCATCCAAGGATGCTTCAAACCCTCAGGATCTGGGGGGTGGGGAACCATTTATACAAAATTGGTCCCTCTTCATCCAAGGATGCTTCAAACCCTCGGGATCTGGGGGGTGGGGGACTATTTATACAAAATTTGTTCTCCTTCACCCACAGATGTTTCAGAACTATTTACACACAAATTTCTTTATTACATGTATACTTTCATTCCATGTTTGTAATTCAATATTAATTTTTTTTCCCAAATTCATCTATGAACTCTAGTTATCTCCCCTCGATCCCACACTGCCCTACATGTTGAGCATATCAAAGTGCCAGTATTGCTTGTGAGGCATCCCCTACACATTAGGTGTTCACACACTCCCTTGTACATCATACTACCATCCTTATAGCACATACAACACATTTGTTCACCACTGGAAACATCTTTCAGGTTTCTAGAATTTTGGTTTTTCAAAGAAGCTGTTGAAAATTTTGTAAATGAAGGCAACGACCCAAGAGTTGAAGCAAGAGCTGAATCGAGACTGTATTTCAGACTGTCGCCATGTGTGGTCCCACTCCTGTCTCCTGTCTGTGTCTGTGTTCTACTAGGAGGTTCTTTATAAATCTTTGTCATACAATCAGTAGCACTAATTTTGGTTTCACTTTTGATGCTCTTGCAATATATTACAGAATTCTTCAACCGCTTCGCTCTGCCTGCTGTCTCAGAGTTTTCTGTAACGTCACAAATAGTTCTTTTGTTATTTACAGGAGTTTTACAACTTCCCTGCACATTGTCGTATGCCATGTTTGGTGACACAATCTTACTTGCTAATGGTCGTTTTGAGGTATAAATGTTACTTTTCCCTAAGGTACGAGGTAGATGGCCAAGAGTTTCACTGTGTGTCAGTACAAATTTATCAATTCTAGTCTTCAGTGAGGTATTAGGAATTGGCTGGAGATTTCCGTGAAAGTGTATTCCAGTGTAAGGGTCACTCGGAGGACGACCCCAGGAGGCTTCATTACTGTTGTGTTTCTCCAAAGTTGACTGATCAATATTTTCCCCACACGGCAACAGCATGGGAACTGTCATGATGTCACAAGTGATCTTGTCAACAAAGTCCTGGGGAACCTCTATTCCCTTTTCATGGTAGACATCAACACTGATATTGTTAGAGACAGGATTTCTAACTTCTTTGGTCACTGTACTGGCATTGTCCTGTACATTGGCAGGTACTGAAGACAGGCACAAGGCCTTGACTCTGTTCAGGATTTCTATTCGACAAGAGCGGGATGGTTGGCCCCAAATCTCCAGACGTTGTATCCCGACAGCACTCCCGTTAACTGTTCTGGACACTCTTACAGAAATTTGACTCACAAAAGCTCAATGAAGACAGTTTATGATGTCTTAAATCTTGAGCATTTGGAAAGTCAGTTGAAGCAGGCATGTTTTTGTCCGGATGCCACTCACCAAAAGGGCGATATTGAACATTGCTGAAACATAATATCCCTGGATCTTGCATCATAGCTTTCCCAACTTGTTGATAAATCATGCTTGCAGGTTTCATGGTTGAATCAGTGTTAGACTGTTCAGATAGTCCATTTAGCCAACATTTGTCTACTTTTTTCGAGTAGGTGAAAATTTCTATTCCACTTGATGTCTGTCGTCCAACTTTGGGGTCAATTACGATGCGGAACACTTCAATGTTGCAAGGAAACGCAACAGTGAATGATAACAGGTGGTTTTATAAAAGTCTCGGCTAGGAATCCCCGTCTTCGCTTTGCCCAGTCTTGAGACACAAGATTAGTCACTTCATGATAGTCAGCACTGACTTTGTCACAAGTGATTCTGGCATCAAACTGACCATTGCAGAAGTCTACCAACATTTTCTGACATCGGTCATCTAACCTGAAACAATGACAAAACAATAAAATTTGTTAGTACCATAATATCTTTACAAAAATAAGAAACTGAATTTATTGTCATTATCCCTTTTATCCGTGTAAATAGGTCAACAAGAGCTGAAACTAATAATTAACATATTATAATGATATTCTTTAATTAGAAAATTCAAGCCAGTGCTAGTTATACATTTGGGTGTTATAGAATTTCAAGAGTCACTATACCATTTTTATAGGAGAGACTCACCATTTTCCACAAATTATCACTAAAGAATTATCATTTATAAATTTATTTTCCAACCATATTATTCCAAAAGAAGAAACTGTTAAAAATATATTGGTGTTAATTAAAGAAGGTGTTTGATAATGAATTATATTTTCGTAAATATTTTTTTCTTTCATTTAAATTATCTTTGTCTTCATGACATTACATTATTCATTCAGGCTGTCCTTACACTCGTCAGAATAATAGATTAGGCCATGCCCACTGGAGGTTAATTGGCTTTGGTCAAGTAGAGTCTAATCACAGGTCCTAGCCTCGTCTGTCAATACATCCAATTATATATACCGTAAATATTCGCGTATAGTGCGCACTTTTTTTCAAAAATTGACAAGTGAAAAAGACCACTGCGCACTATACGCAAGTACAAGCCTTTTCCCAGTCAGAATGAATGTGATTTGACTGAGATTTGTGATCGTTTCCTTTCACAGCAGGATTGATTTAATACTTATATATATATATATTACATATATAAAGCATTTAGAAAGTAATAGTTAACAAATAATCAAAGAAATGAATAGTTATTTTGATGTTTAATTCCTTGAAATTGTGTATTTATCAGCAATTACGTGGATTTATCTAAGTCGATCGCGATCGTGAGCCACACGTTCCGTACACATACGATCTCACTTGAGCATGTTCCCGTATTCAGGTCCAAAACGATGTATAACATCTCAATTAACATCAAACAAAACTTGAAATGATATAGCAGTACTTAGTTATTTCATACTTCTAAATTAATCATCTTATTAATCCAGAGTGCTGCCAGAAACTGATAACGTTCAACTTGTTTATTTACGGAAGCTGTAACAGCACGCATGCGCAATTAGGCAAGGGTAACACTAATGCCTTGATCTCATGCGGCAGTCACTGACCAACTGGCCATATAAAATACGATCTGACTGTGAAAACTACCGGGGGTACTCTTATTTATTGTCTGCACTGTAGATTTATCCATTACATATGTTAATTCATTGACATAAAAGTTGTGACCAGCACGACGACAGCAGACTTGTTTCCGTACTGTATACAAAATGGCGGCCTGTGTTACATTACGTAGCAGTCAGCTTACTAGTCAATCTTGTTATAATTGAGCTTAATTAGCTTTGTATGTTCGTGGACAGACAACACTTGTAAGAGATCATACCTGCGTGAAAATCACAAGGTAATTGAGGGTAGGATTAATTATTTTGTTTGTACAACAGCGTAGATGGGACCGCTACAATTTGCAAGCTGACTAGGCCTGTCGCGGTATAATGTAAACAACCTGTCAATCCAATGTGTCAAATCTGACCGGTGATTCCAATTAAATGTGGTAAATAAGCTTTCATAAGTTACAAATTCCTATCATCTCATGCTTTAGAATTCATCTAGATTTCTACCGCTCAGTTGAATATTGAAAAAAAATTTTTTTTTTTTTTTTTTTTTTGAAAATGAACCTCAAAAACGTACCTGCGCACTATACGCGAGTGCGCACTATACCCGAATATTTACGGTAATCTAGTCTAGTGATAGTTCTATGGCTTTATATATAGTGAATCATGTACCTCCTGAAAATGTACCTGTCGATTGAGACAATTACCAGCGGCACATCTTCGACGGTTTGTCTACAAATACAATTTTCCTGAAATTAGGTCATTTATTTATGCCGGTCAAGTTATTTACCTTGATTGGATGTATTGACAGACGAGGGTATAGGACAAGATGATAATTACTGATATAGCAGTGAAAACTGAAAGGTACAACAGGTAAGAGAATTATTGATTCTTCATTATGAATGTGGCAGGGTGATTTATATAGTTATATTGTATCTAATCTAGTAATTAGTCATTTATTAAGTAGCATCATCATCAATGCACCAGCACCTCACATTCATCTAATCACTATGCAGTGTGTTGTCCAGGTATGTCCATGCATGTCTTTGTGTGTGTCTTTACCTGTAGTGACTAGGAATGTGTGTGTGCGTGAGTATGGAAGAGTGTATGTTACCTGTATAGGTAGATACAGGTTGTTACCTGTATAGGTATATACAGGTGTAAGTAATAAGGCTTTTGGGTCAAACCATTATGTTGGTCACATGATTGTCAACATGGGTTTTATTGGTTATGATAAGATAGTACATATGTTTTTATTGGTTTATATTTTTCCCTCCACTTTTATTGTTTGTGTCTAAGTCTTTGTGTTGAATCTGGCAGTTTTTCTGCTGGAAGTTCAAGAAGAAGGTACCGGTTCTACCTGTACATCCGTCCGGCATTTCAAAAGTTATGGCGATAGATTTCCGTCGTGGTTTTGGAAGATAAATTCAGTGATCTACTCCTGTAAGTTTTCTTTCTATTCTTTACTAACATGTATTTCACATACTCTTGTAAATAGTATGAAATTGTCTATTTTTGATGTTGGTTTGATACAAGTCTGACAAAATGTTGTAAGACTGATTTTGTAAATCCATAATAATCTATCAAGTGTATATCAAGTGTATACAATGTATTATTGTAAAGACATAATGTCAATATTGTATTTTATGTGGAGATACCTTAATTATTGCAACTTTGCTAATTAGTATATTTTATTTGTGTATAGGACCCTGGGTCAACCTGTTTAGATCTAATCAGAAGATTAGATTGCCAGAGAAAGTTCAGCCCATAGCAGGTACATGTCTATTATGAGTACATGAATGATGTAGTTTCGTGTAAAATAAGTATTTGTAACTTGGAAATATAATTCTGTATTATATTTATTAATATAAGGTTAAATGTAGATAAGGGGTAGATTATCTCCCCTTATACTGTGGATGTGATACATTCATATATTGTGTAGTTAATTGATCGAGCATTTTATACATTGTTAGAAGTTAGTTAAATGAATAAGGCCTAGGATATGTATGTATGTGTGTATGTGTGTGTGTGGGTATACATGTATGCATGTATACATGTATGAATGCATGGATGTATTTATGAATGCAAGTGTTTTGCATTTGTGAGATCTAATTGTGTTTTATTTGTATTTATTACAGAACTTGAATTGAATCTGGAATTTGGTTACTGAACCGAAATGGATTGAATAAATAATGAGAACAACCTTTTGGAGTTGTCCTATTTTGTCATCCACCTGGGACCTAACCCAACCCAGTTACATTGGCGCCCATGTAGGGACCCAGGATTTCAGGAGTAGACACGGAAGCTGAAGGAGGCTGTTTATGTGTGATCACCATATGTGGCAGAGATGTATCCAGACACATAAGTGGACACGTATACATTGTGACTTTTCCTTAGATTAGTATACATGTGTGGATTAGTAAACATGTGTGTACGTCATCAAGACTTTTCCTTAGATTAGTATACATGTGTGGATTAGTATACATGTGTGTACACATCATCAAGACTTTCCCTTGGATTAGTATACATGTGTGTGTACACGTCATCAAGACTCTTTCTATGATTAGCACACACGTGTGTATACGTCATCAAGACTCTTCCTAGGATTATTATACATTTGTTTGTATACATGGAGACTTTTCCCTGGATTATCATACATGTGTGTACATGAAGACATCAAGCCATGAAGTGATGGTGAGACTTTTAAAGCAGTGATGAGATTTTGTTCCTGGGATTTGGCATCAACTGTGAACTGAGCTCAACTCAAGAACTTTTTGGTATCTATAACTTTCCATAGTATGGTTGTATTCAAGTAAGGACATTGTATGGCCTTTTGATTACTTATCAGGTACTATTTAATTTAATCATATCACTCATAAGTTTGTTTGCCTTGTTGACCAGAGAGATGGTACCAATACATGTGTATTCCATATAGATTTGTATTTATGATACATGAGTATGTTCTAACACCTTTCATTCTATACTCTATTTCATCGCTATCTCCTCATGGTATTTGATAGTCGCCATAGTAGGGTAGTGGATACAGGTCTCTATCAGTTGATGGTGGTTCGTGGGTGGTGCGAGGTTTTGCGTGTAGGGATGCTAGTATTTGTGATGCATGTACATGTCTTCCCATCCAATCACCACACATGCACATGTTAATCATTGTTTCATCGCTGTTATTACATGTATATGTCACTTGTAACCATTTTGATTGCAGGAGTCTCACCTCATATTCTAGTTGTGTTACAGGTACTGGTGAATTAGTTACATATATATGCAATAGCCATTGTTATTCATTTTCAGGGGGTAAGTATCATATATCAGTTATACTATCTTACACTCCTAACATGTCTACAAGCGAGATAGAGGTATTGGATAGTAAGTTAGACACCATTCCTGAGGAGGAGGAGCAGGCTACCGACATGTCCAGCCAGTCAGAGGAAGTAAGTGAATTGAGCACTCAAGAAGTAATGAACATTATCGCAGCCTTTAAACAGTTGAAGGTGAAGCCGGAAGCCTCCACAGTGCATGGAACTGTATCATGGCTTCGTAGCTATATGACTTCCCCAGCTGGTAATCTTACCCCGAAGCAGGAGGATTCAGAAAGGGCTGAGGCTCTCAAACCACCACCCATACAACCTCGAATCCTGGTGGCACAACCCCCACGACTTCCAGTCTTTTCAGGAGATGGCAAGGGTGACGTCACGTATGATCTTTGGAGATATGAGGTAGAGTCTCTCCAGAAGGAAGACTTCACAAAGGATCAGATAGCAGCTGCCATCAGGAGATCATTGCGAGGAGAAGCCAGTAGGATAGCAATGAGGCTTAGACCAGGAACTCCGGTGAGTGAGCTGTTACTGAAGATGGAAAGCATCTATGGAACAGTCGACAAACCAGAGTCGGTGCTTGCCACTTTTTACAGTGCAAGGCAAGGAAAGGATGAAGATGTCACCACTTGGGGATGCCGCCTTGAGGATCTACTTTCCAAAGCCTGCCAGAAGCACCCCTTTCCTGTTGATGAACAGAATGGCATGCTGCGGGAAATGTTTTGGAGTGGCCTGGTAGGACACCTTAAGGATACGACAGGATACCTCTACGAGACAATTAAGGACTTCGACCAACTAAGGGTGGCGGTTCGTCGCGTGGAGAAAGATAAAGATAAGAGACGAGAAGAGGGAACTAAGGCTACACCAGCAAAAGCAGCTGTGGATCAGAAGTCCCAATTTGATGAGCTGAAGGGAATGATTCACCAGCTTGCAGGGGAAGTTGAGAAGCTGCGGGATAATCCTGGGAGACCTATACCTCCTAGAGGGCAAGGTCAGTATGGCAACCCTAAGCACCACAGTGATAGGAAATCTGCACAGATTCCGAATACACAGGAGAACAGGAGAAGGGACAACCCAACAGATGAACCTGTATGCTGGCGATGTAACCAACCAGGGCACCTAAGGATCGGATGCAAGGTTAGGCTGGACCATTCCAAGCAGCCGTTAAACTCCAACATGCCTACATCGGGGGGCAGATGATAGGCAGGGACCCAGCAAGCCCCAGGAAGCCAACACCAGATGTTGAACTGATAGGAACGGCGAACGAGGTAAGCATTGAGGTGGGAGGACATGAAACTAGAGCCCTTTTAGATACAGGCTCAACAGTCTCCACTATTAGTAGGAGATTTTACCAGTCCTATCTCAGCGACATTGAAATTCAGCCACTGACGACAGTCCTCAACATTGAGTGTGCAGATGGGCAGCAGTTACCTTATGATGGCATTATAGAAGTCGATCTGCAATTAATAGGAATCAACGGTGACCAGATATTGGAAGGATGTATCATGCTCGTGGTCCCAGACAGCAACTATAACGGTTTCGTCCCCGTACTGATAGGAACGAACATCCTCAACATATTGATGAGTAAGACCAAAGACATACACGGATCAAGATTTCTACAGGACTCTAGTCTCACCATGCCCTACTATCTTGCCTTTCGATGTATGCACCTGAGAGACAAGGAGCTGGAGCGCAATCAGCATCGATTGGCAGTTGTCAAGTTGGCAGGTACAAACAGAGTCACCATCTCACCCAACTCTGATATCACAGTGAGAGGATACCTTGACAAGTGCCTCGGGTACCAGCAGGTTTGTGCCATGGTCCACCCCACCCAGAGGTCGGCAATACCAGATGACCTTGATATTGCTCCTACGCTAGTAGCTTATGGACCGAAAGACCGGAGACCAATAGATGTTCGGATCTCAAATGTAACTACCAGGACAGTAACGATATCACCTAGGGCTATACTTTGTGAACTCCAACCCGTTTCCGTGGAGGGCAGTGCAGATATACCACAGGGAGAAGATACCTCGATGGATATCCTGGACCAGGTCAACATTTGCACAGAGGACCTCACACAGACTCAGGTGGAGGATGTTAAGGAGATGCTGAAGAAATACCAGAATGTATTTTCTGTATCAGATGTAGACCTAGGACTCTCTAGTGCTGTCAGACACCGAATCGACCTCACAGACACCACACCATTCAAGCAGAGACACCGCCGGATTCCACCTGCCATGTTCGAAGAGGTAAGGAACCACCTGCAGCAACTTCTGGCTAGTGGAGTGATCCAGCGCTCCCATTCACCATGGGCCTCCAACGTGGTCTTATGTAGGAAAAAGAATGGTAAGCTACGAATGTGTGTGGATTACAGACAGCTGAACCAAAGGACGATCAAGGATGCCCATGCCCTCCCGAGAATTGAGGAAATACTGGAGGCTTTGGGAGGTAACAAATTCTTTAGCACAGTGGACATGAAGGCTGGGTACCACCAGGTAGAGTTAGAAGGGGACCATAAGGAGAGGACAGCATTTACCGTAGGACCCCTGGGTTTTTACGAGTATGTTAGGATGCCCTTTGGACTCGCTAATTCTCCTGCAACGTACCAACGTCTGATGGAACACATCTTATGGGACATGAACTTAAAGATATGTTTTGTGTACATGGACGATGTTATCATCTTTGCTCAGACATATGACGAGCACATGGCCAGGCTTGACACTATATTTCAGCGGTTTCAGGAAGAGGGCTTGAAGCTATCACCAGACAAATGCTCCTTATTTATGAAGAAGGTGAAGTTTGTGGGACACATAGTGTCAGAGAGTGGTGTAGAACCTGATCCTGAGAAACTGGAAAAGGTGAAGTCGTGGCCAACCCCAACATCACCGGAACAAGTTAGACAATTCCTAGGATTTGTTGGCTACTACAGACGTTTCGTTAAGGACTTTGCCAAAATAGCGAGACCTCTGACAGACCTTATACCCACACCAAGGAAAGCGAAGGAGAAGCCTTATAGGAAGGATAAGCCCAAATGGATATGGGAGGCTGCTCAGGAAGATGCATTCCACAACCTGAAGGAACAACTACAGTGCCCACCTATCCTTGGATATCCAGACTTTAACAAGCCATTTATCCTACACACCGATGCCTGTATTTTAGGTCTAGGGGCAGTCCTTTACCAGGAACAGGATAACCAGAAACGAGTCATTGCCTATGCTAGTAGAGCACTCAGCAAGACTGAGAAACGATATCCTGCCCACAAACAAGAGTTCCTGGCCCTTAAATGGGCAGTATGTGAGAAGTTCCATGACTACTTAGTGGGGGCCAAGTTCTCTGTCCTGACTGATAACAACCCACTTACGTACGTACTCACTTCAGCCAAGTTGGATGCTACATCCCAGAGGTGGATCGCAGCCCTAGCATCCTATGACTTCTCCATCACATATAGACCTGGCTCCAGCAACGCAGATGCGGATGGGATGTCCAGGTTGCCTGGGCTTACTACCACGGAGGAAGAGAGTAAAACCATTGAAATGGAGTCTGTCCAGGCAGTCTGCTGTAATGCAGTAACACCACCATATGCTGAGTGTTTGACAATAGATGGGAATGTCATCGAGGAAGATGAGGATGGGGCAGTTTTCCCTATAAGGAGCTTACGCAAGGACCAGGTTAGCGACCCTATTATAGGCTGGTGGATACCCAGAGTCCGAGGAGCCAGGAAACCAAGGAAGCAGGAACTCCCATTAGATAACTTGAGGACTCACCAAAAGTTCCTGGATAGTTTTGACAAATTGAGGCTGCAGGACGGCTTACTGTATCGTCATGTCCAACAAGAAAATGAGACTGTAGAACAACTAGTATTACCACAGATCCATACCAACACAGCGCTACGGTATCTACATAATGATATGGGACATCAAGGGAGAGAACGTACTATTTCTCTTCTGAGAAATAGGTTCTTTTGGCCAGGGATGGTGAAGGATGCAGAAACATGGATTCGCACATGCGATCGATGTCGTCATAAGAGGACCACTACAGACAAAGCACCACTGACCAACATCACCACCTCCCAGCCATTGGAGCTTGTGACTATGGACTTCCTCTCATTAGAGATGTCAAAAGGAGGATACCAGAACATCCTTGTAATAGTGGATCATTTCACTAGATATGCGGTAGCTGTCCCCACACGAAACTCAACTGCCAAAACAACTGCTGAGGCATTCTTCAGACATTTCGTAGTACATTATGGTCTGCCACAACGAATCCACAGCGACCAGGGTCCCAACTTCGAAGGAAAGTTGATCAAGGAGCTATGTCAGTTGACAGGAATGAGCAAGTCAAGAACAACCCCATACCACCCGATGGGAAATGGAATCTGTGAGAGATTCAATCGAACCCTCCTCGGAATGTTACGGACACTGGAGACTCCATACAAACAAGACTGGAAATCCCATGTTCCAACACTAGTCCATGCATATAACTGCACCAGGCAGGAGAGCACAGGATTCTCCCCATATTTCCTGATGTTTGGACGTGAACCACTTTTGCCAGTAGACCTTGCTTTTGGACTAACCAAGAACTCGGGGAGAGCTGAGCCCACTTCAGTCTACATCAAACAGATGAAGGATCGCCTGAAGGAAGCTTACGACATCGCCCAGAAGCATGTCAACAAAGCACAGACGAAACAGAAAACTGGGTATGATCTGAAAGTAAGAGGTGCTGTCCTAGAACAAGGAGACAACGTGCTGGTAAAAGTGGTTGCGTTTGACGGGAAACACAAAATAGCAGACAGGTGGGAGGAAGAATTATACACAGTTATAAGCCAGCCCAACAACGAAGTGCCAGTATATATAGTACAGAAACAGGATGGAACAGGAAGAAAAAGAACTCTCCACAGAAACCTCCTGTTACCTGTAGGACTGGAGACTAATCCCAAACCACCTACTCCAGATACCACCAAAAGGCCACCACAACCGGCCCCGAGGCAGAAACCAAAGAGCCCCAGGATAGGACTTAGTAACCCCTATCAGGAGGAGAGCGACGAAGAGGTCACGTTGGAAGTAATTCCACAGGGACTGGTTGGTACCCCTGATACCTCAGAGGAACAGGACAACCATCCTGACGAAGATGCCCCCTCGGACACTGGTGACGACCAGGCGTCACAGGATAGGGAAGACGACGACAGCGATCACTCCCTACCAAAGGAGGAGGATGAGGGAGAAGACAGTAGTGACCAGGAGGAAACGGTTTCTCGACCCAAGCGGACCAGAATGCAACCAAAGTGGATGCAGAGTGGGCAATATGTCCTAAGTCAACAACCGGATTGGATAGGAAGGGCAAATTATATAAGGGATCTGGCTAAATCTGGAGAGTTCAGGAATGCTCAAAATGACCTTACCAGAGCACTTCTGAAGGTGGTCACTGACAGTGGTGTTGTTTAGAGTTGACCATCTTGTTATATATATTGTTTTACCTTAATGTCCAGAAATTTACTAAAATCATTTTATTTGTTTCAGAAACTTCATCCTGCTCACAAAATAATAAAACTTTGTATCTTTTGCAGAAATCCAGTCTCCTCGATATGGGGATGTAATTAACATGGATAATCCCTTAATTTACTTGTTTAATTGTAGATGCCGGGGACGACATCTTTAAGCAGAGGGAGAATGTGGCAGGGTGATTTATATAGTTATATTGTATCTAATCTAGTAATTAGTCATTTATTAAGTAGCATCATCATCAATGCACCAGCACCTCACATTCATCTAATCACTATGCAGTGTGTTGTCCAGGTATGTCCATGCATGTCTTTGTGTGTGTCTTTACCTGTAGTGACTAGGAATGTGTGTGTGCGTGAGTATGGAAGAGTGTATGTTACCTGTATAGGTAGATACAGGTTGTTACCTGTATAGGTATATACAGGTGTAAGTAATAAGGCTTTTGGGTCAAACCATTATGTTGGTCACATGATTGTCAACATGGGTTTTATTGGTTATGATAAGATAGTACATATGTTTTTATTGGTTTATATTTTTCCCTCCACTTTTATTGTTTGTGTCTAAGTCTTTGTGTTGAATCTGGCAGTTTTTCTGCTGGAAGTTCAAGAAGAAGGTACCGGTTCTACCTGTACATCCGTCCGGCATTTCAAAAGTTATGGCGATAGATTTCCGACGTGGTTTTGGAAGATAAATTCAGTGATCTACTCCTGTAAGTTTTCTTTCTATTCTTTACTAACATGTATTTCACATACTCTTGTAAATAGTATGAAATTGTCTATTTTTGATGTTGGTTTGATACAAGTCTGACAAAATGTTGTAAGACTGATTTTGTAAATCCATAATAATCTATCAAGTGTATATCAAGTGTATACAATGTATTATTGTAAAGACATAATGTCAATATTGTATTTTATGTGGAGATACCTTAATTATTGCAACTTTGCTAATTAGTATATTTTATTTGTGTATAGGACCCTGGGTCAACCTGTTTAGATCTAATCAGAAGATTAGATTGCCAGAGAAAGTTCAGCCCATAGCAGGTACATGTCTATTATGAGTACATGAATGATGTAGTTTCGTGTAAAATAAGTATTTGTAACTTGGAAATATAATTCTGTATTATATTTATTAATATAAGGTTAAATGTAGATAAGGGGTAGATTATCTCCCCTTATACTGTGGATGTGATACATTCATATATTGTGTAGTTAATTGATCGAGCATTTTATACATTGTTAGAAGTTAGTTAAATGAATAAGGCCTAGGATATGTATGTATGTGTGTATGTGTGTGTGTGGGTATACATGTATGCATGTATACATGTATGAATGCATGGATGTATTTATGAATGCAAGTGTTTTGCATTTGTGAGATCTAATTGTGTTTTATTTGTATTTATTACAGAACTTGAATTGAATCTGGAATTTGGTTACTGAACCGAAATGGATTGAATAAATAATGAGAACAACCTTTTGGAGTTGTCCTATTTTGTCATCCACCTGGGACCTAACCCAACCCAGTTACATGAAGACATTTAAAATGTGGTTAAATAACAAGGAAGAGATTGACTTTTAAAGCATCCTATTGAACAAATCCTGAGAACCTGTGGGAGGGGCTAGTCGGTGGACATGATGACATCACTAATCGCTGAGAACTAGAATTCAATAGTCTATTTCAAACTCTAGCTCCTACATGTATGGATTGGCTTAATTAAGTTAATAAGCAAATTAATGGGCTTAATACTATTTACACAGAAATATAAAAACTGTAATGAAATTTAATTGTTGGTGTTCTACTGTAAGATCATTTCTTTACTGTAGATGCCCTTTATAGGTTTTTTTTTTTATTTGTTGTCAACTGGAATAGCCCTCCATTCTCCCATTACAACTACTCACAGGCATAAACTTTGTCATTTTTCTCAACGGTACCGCAAACAAATACAGGTATTTGGCACATTAATAATTTAAAAAAGTAAATATATAAAGACAGTTGTATTTTATAATCGACCTTTAATTTCCGTGATTGTGCGAGATTAGAGATAAACACCTTTGGTCAATCATTTGCATTTTGAAAGATCTATTTTAATGGTTCCCGTCAAGAAAGTCGCTACGCCAGAAACGCGTTTTGTTCGGAAACATTGGTGTAAACTTCGGACTGATCATTAACTGGTCTATACCATTCCAAGTTTCTAAAAAAAACGTGTACCATTCGATTATTGATACATACCTGAACTTCAATCTGTTTCCACTGTTTTTGTTATATGGGCTGTCAATGAATCAATGACCGGATGCTTTGAACGCGACTATAAAACCCGGACCAAAATGCGGACAATTCGGAAATATGGCTAACTAATTATATATTTCACAGATTATTGTATTTTATCATGTGTCATTTAAAATTTTGCACAATAAATTCACAATAATATTTTAAATGTTGAATTTTCACATATTATACTAGAGACATATATAGATATAATTACACCGAGCGGAAATAACATGTTTCTGCACCCAGTAAGCAGAGACATATTATACAGTATATATGTCTCTGGAGTAAGGCATTTAATAAATATTTTATTTTTGAGTTATTTTGTAAATTATGTAGGATGGTATATACATTGTAACTTCACAGTCATTGTTTATAGGTAAATCATACAGCATTTCAAAATTTGTTGTCAAATCGTTTTGTGTGGTGGTATTTGAATTGCACATAATACATGAGTTATTGCCCAATATATACATTTGTACATACAATCCAGTAAATAAATTTAACTATAACTAAATTTTAAACAAGAGGCCTATAGGGATTGCATTGCTCACCTAGATATTTCAGTAATTATAGCAAAATACTCTAATTAAGCTATATTTCAAATATTTTCCTATTTCTTCCTCTCCCAATAATGATTCAAACTACTTTTTTTTGTTTTTGTTTTTGTTTGTTTGCTATAATTCCCCTATTGGGCCCCCTTTCTCCTGCCCCAAGGATGTCACATTTCCTTCATTTATACAACATACAACACTGCCAAATAATAAAAGATTTACCTTTCATTATTAATAACATTACTACAAAGGGCAATAACTTTGTAAGTTACTGTTAAATAATTCCCATTTTCGAACTTGTTTGAGATCTTGTCAATATATGGCAGCATACAAAGTTCCACAAACTTGGTTCATATTTACTCCAGTTATCGTGTTAACAAGGTCCAATAATAATATTCTTACAAAGGGCAATAACTCTGTAAGTTACTGTTGAATAATTCCCATTTACTTGGTACTCATTTAAGATCTTGACAATAGAAGGCTACATACAAAGTTTCATCAAACTTTGTTCATATTTACTCAAGTTATCGTGTTCACAAGGTAATTGTTGTCAGACAGACGGATGGACGGATGTTGGACGTCTCAGTATGAGCATAAGCTCACCTTGGTCCTTTGGATCAGGTGAGCTAAAAATCAACAACAAACATTCTTATATTGCATTTAAGTATTTATTTGCCCTGAATATTTATTTCAATCACACAAAAATAACTATATCAATCAAATGTAGAGTTATAAAATCGACATGTTGAAAATTAAAAAAAAAAAACAAAAAAACTTCCAAGATCTGTATTTTGAATATGTACGGTATGTAACAATAAGAGGAGAGGAAAATGCAGCGACCAGATCAGGACTTGAACCAAGGACCTCCCAACTCTGGATGGACTCTCTTATCATGCGAACTACCTGGCCACCGGCATTTAAGTTCTAATACATACATACATATGATAATCTGTCTGCTGATATCATATTGATGTACAATTTCTAAGGAACTTTAAAAAAAATATAATTGTCAAGATATGATAAAAGAAATTGTGGAATTCTTCAGGTTTGATAGGCTAGATCACAGGGATGTGGCCAAATTTTCCAGACCATGGTCCAAAATTAATAATGTATAGACCATAGAAGCTTCTCATAAGTTTATGTGCTCTACGGGAGCTGATTTTGCATGGTTGGGTTTAGAACTCATGCCAAGTCCCTGTGGCCTGAATGACAGATATATAACGCTGCTGTCTCTGACATTACCCCTCCTAATTCAAATGGAGTGAATACGTGTAATAGCTTTGAATGCTATTACGAAATGACTTTTGTCAGAGAAAAATAATCTCACAATAGTAAAGTGTGGACACACCTGTCCAGGGTAAGAGAAAGATAATATCACACTGGTCAAGTGTGGACACACCTGTCCAGGGTAAGAGAATGACAATCTCACACTGGTCAAGTGTGGACACACCTGTCCAGGGTAAGAGAATGACAATATCACACTGGTCAAGTGTGGACACACCTGTCCAGGGTAACAGAAAGATAATATCACACTGGTCAAGTGTGGACACACCTGTCCAGGGTAACAGAAAGATAATATCACACTGGTCAAGTGTGGACACACCTGTCCAGGGTAAGAGAATGACAATCTCACACTGGTCAAGTGTGGACACACCTGTCCAGGGTAAGAGAAAGGAATTGGTATCTTTGAAATTAAGTTAAATACTATCAGACAGATAATTTAAGTTAATTTCAAAGATACTTATTCTTGATACAATTTGGTTCCAAAAATTACTTGGATTTAGAAAATGTAATTGTTATTTTGAGTCAAATCTTCTTTTCAAACATTCAAATGAGAATGAATAGATGATGCCATGGATAACAGGCTGGTTATGTGATAAAAAATGGTCGTCTTAAGAATGACGGATAAGAAGTAAATTCAAGTCCAATTATTCTCAGGTGTCAAGGATTCTCTACAAGCTGAGAACAAAAGGACGTAAACAAAGTTGTTGGAACAATATAAAACATAAAAATTTACTGGCATTCATTAGAATAAATATTGTAAATGTAATTAAATCATCTAAAAAAAATTGATCAGAATAAATATGGTACATGTCAGTAAATCATCGAGTGCCATTTATCAGAACAAATATGGTACATGTACATAAAAATTATCACAAAATCTAGTTGCATTTATCAGAATAAATATGGTACATGTCATTAAATCATCGAGTGACATTATCAGAATAAATATGGTACACATCACTAAATCATGTGACATTTATCAGAATAAATATGGTACATGTCATCAAATCTAGTGACATTTATCAGAATAAATACGGTACATGTCATAAAAATCACAATATTTGTTGTCAATTAAGTATTAATCATCATAGTAGCACCTGGTGATGATATAACTTCCGTATCACAGAACACGTATCCATTATCTTAATGATGGGTTCCCATGTATCTTAGACACAATAGTTAAGATGGAATGACTTCATCAAAGGCCGAAGTGATTGAAGGAAAATACTCATTATTCAATTCAGAGATGATCATTTCATCTTTTATTACCTGGCCCGCTTGTATAAAGAAATCTCAACTTGAGATTTTCTTAAGTTGAGATTTCCTTAACTGAGATTTCCACAAATATGGCTTGTATAAAAATTCCTCAAGTAACTCAAGGAAATCCTCAGCTGAGTAAAGCGGTCCACTTCACTTGACATTCCTCCAAGACTCACTCTGGGTAAAAACACACGATTTCTCCTTCTTTGTCGTCTTCTGTCTTCTGAGTCTCAGTCGACCTAAATTTGCCATATTTGAGGTTGCTCTGTAGCTACCTCAAATATTTGAGGAAAATCTCAAATTTATTTGAGGAAAACTGCATATTTTACTTTTGAACAAGTGAATTTGAGGAAAATCTCAGGATTTGAGGAAAAACTCAAAAGGAGGTGGTGCATAGGAGGGCTAAATCGGCCCACAGCGATTTTTTTCCCGGAAACATATTTTTGTCATAAGCATAATATCTCCGATTATGTGGGAGGAATTAATTTCCAATCCTCAACGTATATATTCTTTTTTTGGTGATTTCATTATTTCCCCATCATACTGTATAAGAAGCTAATGTTTTGACCACAAATTATTATAGAACACATTTTTATTTCCTATTTGTGAAACAAATTCACCCCATTTGTTTAAGGTTTAATTTTGTATATTAATCATCACGCTCCGTGACACTAAAATTAAATTTCAGCCTAATTTGATGTCTTCTTTGTGAAAATCATTGTTTTTAACTTTTCATTTAAAGTCTAATACCACAAAGTTATTGATTGAGTGCTATCAAAATTTCCGGTTAGAAATAATCTATGGATATTCATAAACATTTAATGAAACAAATTTATTTGGTGAATTACTGGATATGCCAAGATTTTATTATGTTAAATGCATACACCCTCAATTTTGGACAACATATCAAAGTACCGAAAGTACTGAAAAATAGAGGCAAATGCTAAAAATCCAACAAAAATAACAATGCAATCAGACTTTACTGCTTGTGTCAGGCAGGGTGCTCCTTTTTAACCCTTTGTTTTTTAATACAATTTACTTCATGACCTTTCTTTGTATGCAAAAATCTTTTGTTATCCAGTAATTTTTGATGATTTTTTTTGGTTGTGTATTAAGATTAATATGCAAACATGTTTTTTAAAAGCAAAATTTGATAGTACTCCAACGATTATTACATTTTATCTACTTTACAAATAAAAAAAAATTTCAAGAAGGTAAATCTTTAACTGATAATATTGTTAAAAAACCTGTAATTACACTTTCTATTATACAAATTCATACTAAACACACATTTTTATAAAATATAACATCACATGAGACTATCAATGCAATATGAAATTTATCAAGTACTTTTGTACGAGAAATATATTGAATTTAAAAGGGAGGGTACACATTTTTTTACAGAAATCATGTTAGGTGGCGCTGCGTATACAGCATTTGCCAATTATCGTTTTAGTGTCTAAAATGACACGTATTTGGTAAAAGTCTATCATAATATCATACATAAAATAAGATTCGGCCGTGGGCCACCATGCACCACCTCCTTTGAGGTAAGTTGAGGTTTAGGAAGGGTTTTGCAAGCCATTTTGAGGAATCTCAAGTAATTTGAGGAAATCAGCAGATTTGAGGAAATCTCAACACTTAGAAAAGTTTTATACAAGCGAGGCCTGGTACCTTTTATTTCGGAGAATCATTACTCGTTTATCACCACGTTTCCTTCAGTAATATACATAACAGGATTTCATGTGATCATTTAGACCCAGATGATCGGCTTTCAATATCTCGGGAAGATTATTTTTTGCGGGAAGAAATTTAATCCAAGGAAAAGTCTTCATTTTATCGCTTATACTGCATATTACTTAACAAACTTGGTATTCATGTAAACCTCATAACTAAGGCAATCTGGGAAAAATAGAAATTATCAAATATTTTCACAGGGAATGAAAACTGAGTGAAAATAGACAGGAACCCATCTTAAAGTTCTTACAGGTACAACAAATTGATCAAGGGCCTGTTCCTTTATGCGGACAAACCAGTTTGTCAGTTTTTAAATGTAATATTTCAAACATATATCTTGACGGACCTGCAAATGTTAATGCAGGCCTTGGGAGTCTTTTTCAAGGCTTGTCTGAAAACAATATAAAATCTCCAGGTCCGTCTTTATTTCATAAACGAACAACACTGGTCCAAGTGGTCTAACCGTTTGGACCGCAAACACGAAAATGGCCCTGATTAACATATTAATACACACAAATATGTAGCTGCCGTCATTTTGATTAATTTCAATACTTTGAGGTAGCCCAGACTTGAGTACCAGTATTAAAACTAGGATAGTATCATTTTTTCCAGTTTTAAATCTTCTGATTGCACCAAATATTTATGTCTCGCTAAAAATTCTTGCCTATTCAGTTCATCATTCTATTACACAACTTTCTCGGAGTTTCTGCAAAGTCACATGATCTAATCCCAGCATGCTCTGTAACACAATGTCGGTGTGTTGTCCTAGAGTGGGTGGAGCGGTGGCCTGGGGATGTGTAAACTGGCTGTACCGCACAGCAGGACCTGTGCAAGAAAGACAAACTTTGACTATCACAATTATTATATACTACAACACAATATCAGACTCAGTTTTACCATCAAAAAGGGACTGGTCAGTTTTATTTGACCCTACCTGTAATTTATACCTGACCTTACCTGTGAAATTCTACCTGAACTCGCCTGTCAATTTTTTTTTTATCTTACCTATTAGTTTTACAATATCTGTCAGTTCTGCTTGACCATATCTATATTTTTCATAATCTTACCTTTGAAATTTTAGCTGAATTTACCTGTAAGTTTTACGAGACCCTATCTGTAAATTTTACCTGATGTTACTTTTCAAATTGACCTTATACTTGCTAGTGCCAATGTGATCTTACCTGTGACATTATACCTGAATTTACCTGTGTAAAGTTTTTACTAGATCATATCTGTAAATCTTACCTGAATTTACCTGTAAGTTTCATTGGATCATATCTGTAAATTTTACCTGAATTTACTTTTCAAATTGACCTTAAACTTGCTAGTGCCAATATGGTCTTACCTGTGACATTTTACCTGCATTTACCTGTAAGTTTCATTAGATTATATCAGTAAATTTTACCTGAATTTACCTTAAGTTTTACGAGATATTATCTGTAAATTTTACCTGAATTTCCTTTCAAATTGACCTTATACTTGTTAGTGCCAATATGGTCTTACCGGGAAGTTGTATCTGACCAGCTATAGGATGTTCCAGTGTCTGGACCATCTGGTTGTGGAGAACCTATCAGATCAATGATGTACAGATTTAACCATTAATATATAACATTCTTACACAGGTACTGTTGAAATTCTAGTTTATATAATATTGTCCTGTTACCATTATAACAACATAAAATAACAAACATGCCTCTCTGTTTACAAGCAATGAGTTAAATATAAGACCCCAGGCCCAGATTCATGGCCTTCATCGGCTGTCAAACTTTTCTCAATGGAGTCATGGAACAAAGAGAAATAACTCTTCTAGACAAAGTTGATCCCTAGAAACATGCTGACCCCCATGGAAACAAAGGGAAATAACTCTTGTAGAAAAAATTGACCCCTAGCCTCTAATACACAAGTAGGACAAAGTTGACCCCTAGCCTTTAATACACATGTAGGACAAAGTTGACATCTAGCCTCTAATACACATGTAGGACAAAGTTGACCCCTAGCCTCTAATACACATGTAGGACAAAGTTGACATCTAGCCTCTATTACACAAGTAGGACAAAGTTGACACCTAGCCTTTAATACACATGTAGGACAAAGTTGACCCCTAGCCTCTAATACATATTTAGGACAAAGTTGACCCCAAGCCTCTAATACACATGAAGGACAAAGTTGACCCCTAGCCTCTAATACACATGTAGGACAAAGTTGACCTCTAGCCTCTAATACACATGTAGACAAAAGTTGACCCTAGCCTCTAATACATATGTAGGACAAAGTTGACCCCTAGCCTCTAATACACATGTAGGACAAAGTTGACCTCTAGCCTTTAATATACACATGTAGGACAAAGTTGACCCCTAGCCTCTAATACACATGTAGGACAAAGTTGACCCCTAGCCTTTAATACACATGTAGGACAAAGTTGACCCCTAGCCTCTAATACACATTTAGGACAAAGTTGACCCCTAGTCCCTAATACATATGTAGGACAAAGTTGACCCCTAGTCTCTAATACACATGAGGGATAAAGTTGACCCCTAGCCTCTAATACACATGAGGGATAAAGTTGACCCCTAGCCTCTAATACACATTTAGGACAAAGTTGACCTCTAGCCTTTAATACATATGTAGGACAAAGTTGACCCTAGCATCTAATACAGATGTAGGACAAAGTTGACCCCTAGCCTCTAATACACATTTAGGACAAAGTTGACCCCTAGCCTCTGATACACATTTAGGACAAAGTTGACCTCTAACCTCTAATACACATGTATAACAATAAATACCTGTGGATCGGAGAAGACTTTCTCCATATTGTTGATCGGCCCATATGGTAAACCTGACCCTTCAAACACAGCCAGCCAGTCTTCTGTGGTTTTACTCAGGAATCTAGTTGCCATAAATGAAAAAACAACATAGAAACATAGTTTATTACAGCCACTGTATCATTCCATTTTCCCTGTACTTCATCTTGCCGACCCTTACCAACCCTGATAACCCTTGCCATCTCTTACCAACACTTGCAAACCCTAACCAACCCTAGCTAAACCTTGCTATCTCTTGTCAACCATTGCAACCCTTGCCAGCCTTGGAGGGAATTTCTCAAATGTAAATCATAAGTAAAACATCTTTCTTTAAATCTTTTTTGAAATACAAATATTCCAGAAAAAAAAACAGCTTTGAATTACCTATATCCTATTTTTCATGTAATAATCTGCAATAGTAGATTTGAAACATAAATCTGTCTTTGATACAGATTGGGCAGTGGCAAATGGCAGCTCAAGTATATTGTTTAAAATGTTGATTTTTATATTACATATGAGACTCACTTGTCTGATAAGATTCCCAGCAGCTCATCTCTGTTCTCCACACGTTTCTGGTTACTGATGAATTTAGGGTCGTTGGACAAATGGTCTAGATCCAACATCTGGAAATAGGTCAAGTAAATTCTTCTACCAGGTTATGAAACTTGACCTTTTTATCAAATGAAAGTGACTTACAGAATTCAAATGAAAAAGGACAAGTTTAAGTTTCTATAAAAATCAGAGTACGATAATTTGCACATCTATGTAATTTGTGCAGGTATTTTTTGTGGCTGAAAAATTAACATGTAATACAAAGTAACAAGGGGTGGGCTTATTTCTGACCATGGTCCTCTCTCAGGTAATATACAATAATAAAGCTGGGCTTGTTTCTGATCATGGTCTTCTCTCAGGTAATATACAGTAATAAGGTCAGGCTTATTTCCGACCATGGTCTTCTCTCAGGTAATATACAGTAACAAGGATGGGCTTATTTCCGACCATGGTCCTCTCTCAGTTAATATACAGTAATAACTAACCAATAAGGCTGGGCTTATTTCTGATCATGGTCCTCTCTCAGTTAATATACAGTAACAAGGATGGGCTTATTTCTGACCATGGTCCTCTCTCAGGTAATATACAGTAACAAGGATGGCTTATTTCCGACCATGGTCCTCTCTCAGGTAATATACAGTAACAAGGATGGGCTTATTTCCGACCATGGTCCTCTCTCAGTTAATATACAGTAATAACTAACCAATAAGGCAGGGCTTATTTCTGATCATCGTTTTCTCTCAGGTAATATACAGTAATAAGGCTTGGCTTATTTCTGATCATGGTCCTCTCTCAGGTAATATACAGTAACAATGATGGGCTTATTTCCGACTATGGTCCTCTCTCAGGTAATATACAGTAACAAGGATGGGCTTATTTCCGACCATGGTCCTCTCTCAGGTAATATACAGTAACAAGGATGGGCTTATTTCCGACCATGGTCCTCTCTCAGGTAATACACAGTAATAAGGATGGGCTTATTTCCGACCATGGTCCCCTCTCAGGTAATATACAGTAATAAGAATTGGGCTTATTTCTGACCATGGTCCTCTCTCAGGTAATACACAGTAATAAGGGGATCTCTCTCAGCTTATTTCTGACCATGGTCCTCTCTCAGGTAATACACAGTAACTAGCTGTGGGATTATTTCTGATCATGGTCCTCTCTCAGGTAATATACAGTAATAAGGCTGGGCTTATTTCCGACCATGGTCCTCTCTCAGGTAATATACAGTAACAAGGATGGGCTTATTTCCGACCATGGTCCTCTCTCAGGTAATATACAGTAACAAGGATGGGCTTATTTCCGACCATGGTCCTCTCTCAGTTAATATACAGTAATAACTAACCAATAAGGCAGGGCTTATTTCTGATCATCGTTTTCTCTCAGGTAATATACAGTAATAAGGCTTGGCTTATTTCTGATCATGGTCCTCTCTCAGGTAATATACAGTAACAATGATGGGCTTATTTCCGACCATGGTCCTCTCTCAGGTAATATACAGTAACAAGGATGGGCTTATTTCCGACCATGGTCCTCTCTCAGGTAATATACAGTAACAAGGATGGGCTTATTTCCGACCATGGTCCTCTCTCAGGTAATACACAGTAATAAGGATGGGCTTATTTCCGACCATGGTCCCCTCTCAGGTAATATACAGTAATAAGAATTGGGCTTATTTCTGACCATGGTCCTCTCTCAGGTAATACACAGTAATAAGGGGATCTCTCTCAGCTTATTTCTGACCATGGTCCTCTCTCAGGTAATACACAGTAACTAGCTGTGGGATTATTTCTGATCATGGTCCTCTCTCAGGTAATATACAGTAATAAGGCTGGGCTTATTTCCGACCATGGTCCTCTCTCAGGTAATATACAGTAACAAGGATGGGCTTATTTCCGACCATGGTCCTCTCTCAGGTAATACACAGTAATAAGGATGGGCTTATTTCCGACCATGGTCCCCTCTCAGGTAATATACAGTAATAAGAATTGGGCTTATTTCTGACCATGGTCCTCTCTCAGGTAATACACAGTAATAAGGGGATCTCTCTCAGCTTATTTCTGACCATGGTCCTCTCTCAGGTAATACACAGTAACTAGCTGTGGGATTATTTCTGATCATGGTCCTCTCTCAGGTAATATACAGTAATAAGGCTGGGCTTATTTCCGACCATGGTCCTCTCTCAGGTAATATACAGTAATAAGGCTGGGCTTATTTCCGATCATGGTCCCCTCTCAGGTAATATACAGTAATAAGAATTGGGCTTATTTCTGACCATGGTCCTCTCTCAGGTAATACACAGTAATAAGGGGATCTCTCTCAGCTTATTTCTGACCATGGTCGTCTCTCAGGTAATATACAGTAATAAGGCTGGGCTTATTTCCGACCATGGTCCTCTCTCAGGTTATATACAGTAACAAGGATGGGCTTATTTCCGACCATGGTCCTCTTTCAGGTAATACACAGTAATAAGGATGACGTTATTTCCGACCATGGTCCCCTCTCAGGTAATATACAGTAATAAGAATCGGGCTTATTTCTGACCATGGTCCTCTCTCAGGTAATACACAGTAATAAAGGGATCTCTCTCAGCTTATTCCCGACCATGGTCCTCTCTCAGGTAATATACAGTAATAAGACTGGGCTTATTTCTGACCATGGTCCTATTGTTGAGAATACTTTATACATTACCTGACAGAGTGACGTAAACTGTTGGTTATTACAGCCTCCGACCATGATGTAGCTGTCTTTTGTCTGGAAGGCCTGTTGATAATGATACTGACAGTTAAATTTCCTATAAAAACAATTAACGCAAACCTGACCTATCAATATGTCAACTATAGAAATCCTAGAAATTTGCCATGTCTTTTAGCATGTGATGCTCCAGCATTCCTAGATATACTTGTTTTAGTGATAAAAATAAGAGATGAAATTAAATCAGGACATAGAATGCATATGTGATATTTGGTGTCTTAATGGATAAAAACAGGTAGGAACGACAGATTTCGTATCTCCAACTGATACAAGGGAGAACCAGTGTGGATCGATGAACAGATGAGAGTAAAATCAGAGGTACACTAGAATAATCACACACCTGAACAGGTGTAACAATAAACAGTCTGACCACACCTGGACAGGTGTTACAATAAACAGTTTAACCACACCTGGTACGGGACAATACTCTGATGTGCTGTGCCATATCGTTGTGCCTCTTGTCCAGCATTAAGGTAGTTGGAGCCCAGATTTACCAGGGATGCCACCTGCGGAGGTAAAAATAGGTCAGACAAGGTCACTGACTTAAAAGTGTGTTATTTCTTAATCAAATATAGGGTTTTTACGGTACATATTATTAAAGACTGACCACATGACTTTTCTTGCTAAACAGAATATGTATTAACCTGTAATAATCCCTGCACCCCTGTTTATTGAAATTAAAAAGAAATGCGAACAAATGCAGTTTTGATGCTCTTTAGTAAACCACTCTCCTGCTTGAATTGAGAGAAAATGTGTCAACCCCTGGGCTTATTGCAGGATAAATATGACATATGCAGTTAAATTTTGAAGTAGGCTTTAAACAATATCTACTGAGGTCAAACATCAGAGTTGTGGGTCAAACAAAAATAAAAAATATCCCAGACCTTACAATTCAGGAGATTAAGGCCGAATTTAAAAAAAAAAAGTATGTTTCAGGTTTCATCTCAGAAAAAATAGGGTACATAAGGTAGGGATTTCTTTTTTTATTATTATTTATTATATTTTTTACTAAAGTTATACAGAAGAGACATTCTGACATGAACAGTACTTCTTAGATAAATTTTAGGTCAGCACCAAAAACTTCGGGCAAGTAGAGAAACCTGAAACACAACATTTTGGCCTTAATGATCTAACATTTGGTTTATTTCGTTTAACGTCCTATTAACAGCAAGGGTCATTTAAAGACCTGTCTGGTTTTGGAGGTTACTGCCCCGAGTGTAGGAGAAAAGCCCCCCCCCCCCCCCCCCCGGAATTAGCCCCTAGGACAAAAGCCCCTCCGGACGAAAGCCCCCCCCGGACAGAAGCCCCTTCTTTATAAATTTAGCTGGTATACTTTATATAAATCTGTATTTTTGAAAAACAGAAACTATATATATATATTGTTGTTTTTATGTTTGTAGCATTATATGTCTGTGGTTAAACATCATAATTTATTTTTTCAAACTTTATATTATTAAGTAAGCTAAAAATTTCAGGAAAACTCTCCATGATGAACAAATTGTTACTGATTACACCTAATTTTTGACTTCCTTATATACTGCAAATATTGATAATCAAAGAAATGCCTACAAAAGCAATAAACATTTGATCCCTATTTGCAGTGTCTCAAATTATAATATAATAAGTACCTAACCAAACATGTTGCTCTGCGTTGTAATAAGAAAAGTTTAATTTTAGGAATGATTAAAATCAAAGAAACAATGAAGCCATTAATGATATATTTCTTTCCAGGAGAATACAACATCAATGAAAAACCTACAAAACACCTGTGTAACATCTCACTGATGACATATGTATATGTAGCAATTAAAAATCATAAAAAATAACTATCATTTTTTTTTATGAAGGGGCTTTTGCCGAAGCCAGGGATGACATATGTATATGTAGCAATTAAAAATCAATAAAAAAAATAAATATCATTTTTTTCTTTTGAAGGGGCTTTTGTCCACTTTTTGATTAGTGTGAATGAAGGGGCTTTTGTCCTAGGGGCTAATGTCTGGGGGGGGGCTTTTGTCCGTACATCAACTGCCCCACATAGGTTTCGAACTCGCAACCCAGAGGTGAAGGGCTAGTGATAAAGTGTCGGGACACCTTAAAAAAAAAGCTATTGTGACAATCTATGAACAAAGACAATGTAAGATTCTTTGGGGGTCAAAAGAACGTGACAAAGGTCAAATCACACAGCATTATCTACATCATAGTTATTGAACAAATAGCTCCTGTTAATCACTCACCTGTGTCGATACAAGGTCACAGTCGATGTGTTGACCTTGACCTGTACGTTGTCGCTGGAGGATGGCAGCCATGATGGCCCCGTGAGCATACAGCCCAGTAGATAGATCCGTCATAGCAACGCCAACTTTACATGGCTCTCCGTCCTGTCAAAGATGAGGCTGATATAATGGAAACTGATCATTTCTTATGAATATATTGGTCACTGCTGGGACTGTCACAGAAATCACTGTTTGATTAAAGACTATTTATGGTTTGCTATGATATTTATCACAATATATAGAGACATAAATAGCAACACATTATCCTATTTTTAACAATTCATTATTGTAATTCAGGAAACTTCTTCTATAGCTAAAGAAAATTAGATGAAATAATGTTTTAGCTGCTGTTTTTGAAATCACGGGAAAATCACAAAAAAAACCCTAAAATCAATTTAAAAATTTCGATTTTTTGGGAATTTTTATATGCATATAAGCGGGGGTTAGTGTGTTAGTTGATGCAAATACACTGGATTAAAATACAAAGATAAAGAAGAAAAGAATTGGGACCTGATAATATTATGCAAATAAGCGGTTTATTCAAATAAGCGATATGCAAATAAGTGGGCTCCTCTGTACTTTTATTTATTTTTTAGGCGACATAGCTAAACTTTTCAAAGAATGTGGCATTAAGGAATGACGTGCCCATCCATTCCAGATTTCTGAACTGAATTTCTATGTAAACAAATACAACTGTACTGGGAAACTTAGTCTAAAATGATCGTTACTCTTGGTCCTGTGATGTGAAGCAATCCGCCAAGTCCGGCCGCTATGATGTCATATCCTGCTCGCTGCTGATACGGCCCTGTCTGACCATACCCTGTAAAACAACCATAGCTAAGTATAGCTGACTTGATCACATCTATTTCACTCTAAGGCTATTTTTCTAAACATGTATTTATCTGCAAATAAGCCTGAAATCACAAAGAAGCCATTTTATTAAATTTTCAAGAACCACCAATCTTAAAATATTACCGTAGAAACTAGTCGTGTAATCTGTGCAGATTTTTTGTACTGAAATAAAGTTTGAAGTTGGGGGTGTGCAAATTATACAGGTAGAGATGTTTTCAATTTTTTTTTAAAGAAAATTCCCACTTGAAGATTAATAAACATACACACAGCAATTTATTCTTGTTAAATATGTCAGGTAATGAAGTGATGTATAGCTACCTACTATATGTGTTGATACTTGAGTTAATTAGAGTAAGCTAAAAGTGATTCATAAATAATCTTTAATTATAGTATTGGAGGGAGCTTATTTGAAGATGAATTCAGTATTTATCCACTGATAAATACTGAATTCATCCTCAAATAATGCTTGGTCTTTGAAGACCGGATTTACTACTCTACAACCGTCTAATCAGAAACCTGTCTAATCTGAATTGTGTATTTATCAGTGTGCTTGGTCTTTGACGACTGGATTTACTACTCTACAACTTTCTAATCTGACCCCTGTCTAATCTGAATCCTTTATATACTGGCTTTGATATTAATCCCAGAATTCCATCACTTATGATAAAGTATATCAACTCTAGTTGTCTTATAAAAAACCCTGGGAACCAGCATCTCCAGCAATAAGGCCAGTCGGGTGGCGTTGTGGTAACATATTTGCCCTACACCTAGACAGGCAGGTTCAATTCTCCAAATTTGATTACCACAAAAATGCTTTTTCATTGTCTTGTAATTGGCCCACACCATGGCCGGAGGTTACACATTTCAAGGGAACATGTTGGCCCAATGGGCTTATTACAGGATATTATAGTCATTAATCATATGATAATTGAAAAAGTCCTAAAAATGTATTCCATGAATGTGATTGGCATTAAGGATGGTATAATTCGGACATGACACAAATTCCCAATAAACAGTCCAAATATGTGTTTTACAAGTTTTCATAATACATATGGATGACGGATTGGGTGCCAAGTCCCTATGGTTCACTTGCACAGTTTATTCTAAAAGAATTTCGGGAGTAAATATGACTTTTGGACATCAGGCAGCACAGGATTTTGAGGCTTCATCAGTGCATATGTATGTTTTATACAGATATATATTTATAGACAGAACCTATTAAATGTAATAATGCAATGTCAAAACCCTGTGCGTAAATATGACTTTTGGACAGGGGTAGCACAGGAGTTTGAGGCTTCATCAAGACTTACATTCTTTTGTATGTAATTTCATACATATTCATATATATAGACAGAACTTATTAGGTGTATTGATGCAATGTCAAAACCCTGTGTGCAGAGTAAAAGTGTTGCAAATGAGAAACTGTGTTTTTTTATCAGAATAGTTGGGAGACTTACCCGATATAGAACAGTAGATAAGGCTGGGATTGGTGGCGGCCAGCTGACTGTATCCAAGACCCATTTTCTCCAGCTTTCCAGGAATGTAGTTCTCTACCATCACATCACACTGACTCACAAGCTAAACCAGAACAACAGCCAATCAAACTAAAACAAGCATGCTGGGTATTGCTAAAGCAATACTAGGTACTGCAAAGTGAAATACTGTACATGTATACTGGCCCCTGCTAAAAATAGTAAGTGACTTTGACCTTGACTTTGACCCAAAAACTTTTAACTTCAAACATGATCTAAAGCCACTCATACTGAAGTTACGTACCAATTTTCACTAATATACCTTGAAGCATGGCCGAGTAAAGTGCACAAAACTGAGTGGGCGTCGGACGGGCGGGGAGGAAACCTGTAGTCCCCTTGGTTTCACTGGTAGGGAACTAATATTTATTTTACCAGTACATGGCATCTGGATATCCTCCAGATATTACTACAGATCATCAGAAAAATACCAGAAAACTCTCTGAGACCAGGGTTCATAAATGTTACATACTGTAAATGTATACATTTTAGCAGTAATCTCGTTTTAGCGGTTTCGTGCTGGAAGTACATGTTTTCCGCTATTAAAATTATGATTGTGCTTATTGTAGTTTATCTACATTGGTTTCTATGGCAACCATTGTTTGAGTGCTTATTCATCATTCTATTTTAATTTGGTTTTGCGTTAAAATTGGAGTGTAACAAATTACGCATGTTTACGGTACCTTCTGGACAATTTCTTGACCATTCTTTTTCTTAAGGTCAACAGCAATACTCTGAAGGAAGAGAAAAACATGTTATAATGGTATAAACTGCTCCACAGCTTGGTACAACTTATAATCTACGACAAACTGAATGTGTCAAAACAAAATTATTTCAAATATGATAGAGCTTATGGATTATGGTGAAGATTTTATATATGAATATGCAACAAATGTTTTTTCTATGAATACCTAAAGAGAAAATAAAAAAAATTAACAAGCAAATGACCTTTCAATGCCTGATTTAACAGAAAAAACGGTGGAACTCCAGGGCTCAAAGTGGCGCCCATTTTAGTGGCCATGGCGCCTTAAATCTCCATTGGCGACCATTTATTGACCTAATGGCTATAAAGTGCCTGTATGGCCACTAAAAAGATTGTGTAAATTTGCCATTTGGTTAATATTTCAAAGGTTGCAGTCAATGCTGAAATGACGTTCACAATAAGATATAAAGAATTAAAAGATTTTTTTTTTAACAACTAGGCCAGGCCACTAACTTTTCCAATTGGAGCCTAGATTTTATGACTTTTGCCAAATAGGCCATTTGGTAGAAATATCAACTTTGAGCCCTGAACTCCCTACTTTAAAACAACAAAGAGCACAGCATAAATAATCACCTTTTTGTTCCTGTTGACAGACAAGAAATAGGCACTCTCTGACCCACAAAATGGTGGCCCCCAGGTCCTGGTATCATCTCCGACCCCTAAAAACATGTGAAGGTCATTCATCAATTACCGAAAAAATGTTAGTGAATGGAAAGGTAATAGTCATAAAATAAGTACAGTATTTATGATATATGTTTGATAGTACATGTATGTCATCAGTATATTTACATGCATATCAATTTTTGGTATCATGAAAAGCAATGATCCAAGGTTTGTTTATTGAGTGGTCGGGTGGCACAGTGGTAAAACACTTGGTGGCGGAGGTTCGATTCCCCGATCGGATGTGAAAAGGTATGGGGTCACCTGCCTGACCATGATGGTTTTCCCCAGGCACACCGGTTTCCTCCCACAATAAGACCCCTTGCGCGCTTCCGTCCGGGCCAACAAACGTGATTAATATAAGTTAATATAACTTGTTACGCAAATGTTGTAAAATAAATAAAGTTTACACCCGAGGTGTGTGGTTCAATACTCCCTACCCGTGTCGGCTTGTGTTTCTTTGGGGAGGCTGAGAAACGGGCCGGTCTGTGCTGTCATGATTTTGTCCTTGTGCAAGACACTTTACCTTAATATTCTGGATGGCATGCGACGGGCCTCTTGTATACTGAGTGAGATAGCTACGAACTACTACAAGGAGACCCACCTCAAAATGACCTTGGCTGTTTACTGGGAGATAAACCCAGCAAACAAACAAACAAATCATGAAAAACACCAATCACATAGTAGAAAGCTTTCAATTATTAACAAATACCATTAAACAACCCCTTAGAGCGAAAAATGAAAAAAAGTTTGTATTCTTGAATTCAGAGAGATACTTACCGGGCCTTTCTACTTTGATGACATCAGCCCCTAAATCAGCCAGAATCATTGTACAGTAGGGCCCTGCTAGTACCCTGAAACAGAGCAACTGTAGCATTGATCATTCGAATCGCAGCATATTTCTATTCATATGTTGGAATACAATTAGTCTTGTACCGTAAATTGAAAAGTCTGAAAAATCACATCTTGTATTTAGTCTCAGATCTCTCCATTAGGATCTGATTCACCATGCATCCTTGGACCCAGGTGAAAATCACACCATCGCTAATTGGATCCAGGTGAAAATAGCACTATCGCTAATTGGATCCAGGTGAAAATAGCACTATCGCTAATTGGATCCAGGTGAAAATCCCACTATCGCTAATTGGATCCAGGTGAAAATCCCACTATTGCTTAGCGACCCTGGGCCTAAAGGATGCTGAGTGACAATTCTAACAGAACATTTGAAGACGTGGTATGAGAGTAAATTCATAAAACAAGAGGCCCATGGGGCCTGTATCGCTCACCTGGTTGGATTTGACCAAATGTCAAAATAATGTTCATGTTCAATTTGTTCATACACATACTCTCTAAGGGACTGAAAGACCCTATGGATTATTTTTACAACCTAATTGTGTTTGAAGAAACTAAGTCCCTTAGGTTGGGAAAGACCCTTGGGCCTCTTAGACTCTGCCCCTCAGGCCCCTGAGCGTTCAGAGTAAAATTTATACAAACTCTGTTCCCCTCCCCCCAAAGATGTTCCTGACCAAATATGGTTCTAATTCATTCATAACTTTATGACTTGTAGCGATTTAAAGACTAATCTCTATTTCCCCTATTTGGCCCCGCCCCTCAGGCCCCTGGGGGTTCAGAGTAAAAATTTATACAAACTCTGTTCCCCTTTCTCCCAAGAATGTTCCTGACCAAATTTGGTTCTAATTCATTAATAACTTTATGACTAGTCGCGATTTAAAGGATTAACCCTATTTCCCCTATTGGGCCCCACCCCTAAGGCCCCTGGGGACCAGACCAACCGTTTATACAAAATTGGTTTCCATTCACCCAAGGATGTTTCAGACCAAATATGGATCAAATCCCTTTATTCCTACAGAAGAAGAAGGATTTCAAAGAATTTGCTATATTTCCCCTATTGGGCCCCTCCCCTAAGGCCCCTGGGAGGCCAGACCCACCGTTTATACAAAATTGGTTCCCCTTCACCCAAGGATGTTTCAGACCAAACATGGATCAAATCCCTTTATTCTTGCAGAAGAAGAAGGATTTTAAAGAATATGCTATATTCCCCTATTGGGCCCCACCCCTAAGGCCCCTGGGGGGCCAGACCCACCGTTTGTACAAAATTGGTTCCCCTTCACCCAAGGATGCTTCAAACCAAATATGAATCAAATCCCTTCATTTCTGAAGAAGAAGAAGGATTTTAAAGAATTTGCTATATTTCCGCTATCGGGCCCCGCCCCTAAGGCCCCTGGGGGGGCCAGACCCACTGTTTATACAAAATTGGTTCCCCTTCACCCGAGGATGTTTCAGACCAAATATGAATCAAATCCCTTCATTTCTACAGAAGAAGAAGGATTTTAAAGAATTTGCTATATTTCCCCTATTGGGCCCCGCCCCTAAGGCCCCTGGGGGGGCCAGACCCACCGTTTAAAAAAAATTGGTTCCCATTCACCCAAGGATGCTTCAGACCAAATATGAATCAAATCCCTTCATTTCTACAGAAGAAGAAGGATTTTAAAGAATATGCTATATTCCTCTATTGGGCCCCACCCCTAAGGCCCCTGGGGGGGCCAGACCCACCGTTTATACAAAATTGGTTCCCCTTCACCCAAGGATGCTTCAAACCAAATATGAATCAAATCCCTTCATTTCTAAAGAAGAAGAAGGATTTTAAAGAATTTGCTATATTTCCCCTATTTGGCCCTGCCCCTAAGGCCCCTGGGGGGCCAGACCCACTGTTTATACAAAATTGGTTCCCCTTCACCCAAGGATGTTTCAGACCAAATATGAATCAAATCCCTTCATTTCTACAGAAGAAGAAGGATTTAAAAAAAAATTGCTATATTTCCCCTATTGGGCCCCGCCCCTAAGGCCCCTGGGGGGCCAGACCCACCGTTTATACAAAATTGGTTCCCCTTCACCCAAGGATGCTTCAGACCAAATTTGGTCAAAATCCACTGAGCAGTTTAGGACTAGTAGCGATTTAAAGGAAAAGTTGACGGACGGACGACGGACGCTGCGCCATGCCATGCCTTCGGGCCAGGTGAGTTAAAAATGGGAGGTGATAAAATAAGTTGACAGAATAATCGAATCTTTCGCGACAGGGGGATCTTTGTTGAGTGTTTGGCAGCTTAAGAATCTTACCCCAAGTGTTGAGACCCCCCCCCCCCCCCCCGTCTCATTCCCAAGGGAGTGAATGATTATTTTTCTCTTGGCCCCTGTTTTCGAATAATTCGAACAGGTTCTTCAAATTGATTTAAGTTTGTTCGAACTAATTAAGGGTTTTCCATACTTTCGTATGTATCTAATATTGCTGATACATCAATGCAAGAGAGCATGCTGACATGGATATTCCTGTGCAGGGTAAGAGAATAGATATAGCATAGGCAACAGAAGTAGGTTATACAGATATTTCTAACCCTAACAATGCTGTAGATACATATAATAATGGTTTATGGTGGAGAGAACTTAATACCAATCATACCAAATCCCTGTGATTTTACACAGCATCCAATTATTATTTACAACAAAAAATACTGATCTTTTTATAGAACAGGAAATATACTCACCTAGCAATCAAAAAGTAATAGATCAAGAACTACGGTATAGTATCAGTAAATATATTCTGGGGGCAGATCAACCTCGCACCCCAGGGGCAGTTTCGTAACACCTTATTTACCCCGTAATTAGTAATCCATCGAGTTTCGAAATGAGACATGGGTTGCGACGATGGGGAGCAGATGTGCAGGTGTCATACCAAGGCAGAGACATATATATCTCTGACCAAGGTCACGAGTACCCCCCTTTAGACATTTCTGGATCTGCCTGTGTTCACAATAGTAAGAAGTTGATCAGCAATGTTGACAATTTTGTTACAATACCTAGGAACTTTTTTCTACCTTGAAAGGTCGAGAACTCGGATTCCATCCAGAGGCCCAACGCTAGAGTTTTGTTTTTTGACAGTATCTGAAACAGTAATTTAAATGTATTTTATGCTTACATCCTTAGTAGCACTGTTTCTTACTCAATTTTACATCTATATTTCTGCATACTGATCTCTTTATTTTGGGTATTATCAAACTTTAATGGGCAATGGTACAAGATAATGTTAGCAGTATTATTTAGTGAACTTTAAAGAAGTTACTAATTTTCCATTGCAATGATCAGATCCTGGATGAGCCTGGTTGATATATGCCTCTTAGTGTTAAATTGCATGGGAGTTATGTATGATCTGGTCAACGTTGGGAGCTGTGTATGATCTGGTTATTGTTGGGAGTTGTGTATGACCTGGTTATTGTTGGGAGTTGTGCATGATTTGGTTATTGTTTGGAGTTGTGTATGACCTGGTTATTGTTTGGAGTTGTGTATGATCGGGTTATTATTGGGAGTTGTGTATGATCTGGTTTATTATTGTTGGGAAGTTGTGTATGATCTGGTCAACGTTGGGAGTTATGTATGATCGGGTTATTGTTGGGAGTTGTGTATGATCCGGTTATCATTGGGAGTTGTGTATGACCTGGTTATTGTTTGGAGTTGTGTATGATCTGGTTATTGTTGGGAGTTGTGTATGATCGGGTTATTGTTGGGAGTTGTGTATGATCGGGTTATTGTTGGGAGTTGTGTATGATCTGGTCATTGTTGGGAGTTGTGTATGATCTGGTTATTGTTGGGAGTTGTGTATGATCTGGTTATTGTTGGGAGTTGTGTATGATCGGGTTATTGTTGGGAGTTGTGTATGATTGGGTTATTGTTGGGAGTTATGTATGATCTGGTCAACGTTGGGAGCTGTGTATGATCTGGTTATTGTTGGGAGTTGTGTATCATCGGGTTATTGCTGGGAGTTGTATATGATCTGGTTATTGTTGGGAGTTGTGTATGATCTGGTTATTGTTGGGAGTTGTGTATGATCTGGTTATTGTTGGGAGTTGTGTATGACCTGGTTATTGTTGGGAGTTGTGCATGATCTGGTTATTGTTGGGAGTTGTGTATGATCTGGTTATTGTTGGGAGTTGTGTATGACCTGGTTATTGTTGGGAGTTGTGTATGACCTGGTTATTGTTGGGAGTTGTGTATGATCTGGTTATTGTTGGGAGTTGTGTATGATCTGGTTGAGTTGTGTATGACCTGGTTATTGTTGGGAGTTGTGTATGATCTAGTCAACGTTGGGAGTTGTGTATGACCTGGTTATGGTTGGGAGTTGTGTATGATCTGGTTATTGTTGGGAGTTGTGTATGATCTGGTTATTTTTGGGAGTTGTGTATGACCTGGTTATTGTTGGGAGTTGTGTATCATCGGGTTATTGTTGGGAGTTGTATATGATCTGGTTATTGTTGGGAGTTGTGTATGATCAGGTTATTGTTGGGAGTTGTGTATGATCGGTTATTGTTGGCAGTTGTGTATGATCGGTTATTGTTCAGTTGGGAGTTGTGTATGATCGGGTTATTGTTGGGAGTTGTGTATGATCGATTATTTTTGGGAGTTGTGTATGATCGGTTATTGTTGGGAGTTGTGTATGATCGGGTTATTGTCGGGAGTTTAAGCTGGTTAACCAGCTCCATATGTTATCAGATATTACATCTTTAGAATTATATGTTAGTTTGAATGAGAGAAAGAGGACTGTTTATAATTCAGTTGGAACAGTAACATATCAAGGCTACAGGCAGAGGTCAAGGCTATTGGCATAGATCAAGGTTAGAGGCAGGGGTCAAGGCTATTGGCATAGATCAATGTTAGAGGCAGGGGTCAAGGCTATCTCCATAGATCAAGGCTAGAGGCAGGGGTCAAGGCTATCGCCATAGATCAAGGCTAGAGGCAGGGGTCAAGGCTATTGCTATAGATCAAGGCTATAGATCAAGGCTGGGATTTTTATCATGGTCAAATTTTTTCAAACTCAGTGGAAAACAGTTTATTTGTTTCTGCCAAGAATAAAAGGCAAACTTTTTTATAGTCAAAACATTTCAGCAACAATTTCTTTTTCATATCTGTTATATCAAAGTTTAATAACTTTAATATTTTTACTTCCATTTGAACTTTTAAATTGTTTTTTTTTTATTTTTCCAATGGTATTGTGAATATTTCATTCCTTTTGAAAATAAAGTGTAAATATATTCGTGATTTCATCATCCCTTGCTATTTATATCAGTTTATAAAATTTTATCATTCATCCTGTACAGCAGTCCATCTTTTAATTGATAAGAAGGATACAGATCTAATGTGCTGTATGTCAACTACCAGCAAAATATCTTGATTTCCCACTAAGTAAAGGGAGATAATTAAGTATTTTTGGTGTGATCAATAAGTTTGATTAAATCAGAGACATTTATATGTCTCTGGTTAAATAAAGCAATACTAGCAGTTATATATGCAGATTGAAACAAAGCAACAATTTAATACATCACAATCACTTTTATTATGCTATTGTAAGAATACATTTCACCAGAGACCTAAATTATGAAGAAATTCACAAATTACACATGTGTAGCAGGCCAGGTTTTAATTGTAAATACTGTACATAGTTGTACGGTTGCCTTCTAGCTTCCGGCTAGGGGGAATTTCCCTTTAGCTCAGTCGGTAGAGCGGCGGACCAGTAAGCCGAGGGTCGCGGGTTCGATCCCGGCTGGCTGCACACTACTATTCCTTGAACTTTTACATTGGTGCCGCAGACCACTCCAAGTGAAAGCAAGAGGCTTCCTTGGAGAGAGAACCTGGGTTGGTGTGTTCGGGGGCGATATTAAAAACAATTGTCCTAGTATTAATTTTGGAATTTTGGATTCTTTCAATCTGTTTAAAGCATCAAATCAAACTTTTTTTTGTAATGAGAAAGGAGCAAACTTTTTTTTGCTTTAGATCTAATTTACAAACAAACTTTTTTTCCGTCAAAACTGCAATCAAACTATTTTTTCTAAAAAAAATCCCAGCCGCCCCCCCCCCCCCCCCCCCCCCCCCCCCTTTTTTTTTTTAAAGTATAAATTATAACTGATAGACTGGAAGATAATTTAAAGTCATCATACTGGACTGGACATTCACATTCATGGAGACACAACGATGTTTAAAGTAGGTCTAACGTTCTCTTGAAAGGATGGTTTTTCATTTGTTTGCATTGAATAACTGAACTGTTACATAGTCTGATAGTTGCACTATGTTATATTTTTCATCCCTGTCAAAGTGTCAACAGTACTGTTAGAAGGTTGGGGAAAACGTCAACTTCGCGCGCAAGTTGGTGGTTTTCCCCAACCTGATAGAGAGGTAAATCTGAGGAAACGTGCTGTAATCTTGCATCATCATCGCACGATTTGAAATTTAACGTGTCAGCTTGATAGAAATACCATTCACATCTGGGGACTGTGTCGTAAAACTGCACAGAGGTATTCGTTGTGTAAGTTTGTTGCAAAAGCAAACTCTGCAAAGTCTCTTTATTACAGCTGACATTGTCGAAACTTTCCGTAGCGTAAACAAATGAGAGTAGGCTCCCTTTACCTTATTTTATAATCTTCTGAACGTTTGTTTGGGATATGACGGTTTATAAGAGAAAAGCGTCTTCGATACCAAGACGACATTATATCGAAAACATGGAAGCCGCACAAGCACGTGTTCAGGATGCTGTCACTGCCCACAGCGAAGAGCTGGAGAAAGGACAAATCAGGGGTATTGAGGTGTGTATCATTGAGTTTATCTTTCCCATTATTGTAGTTCGTATGTTGGGAGAATGTGACGATAATATTGTTAAAGACTATTTTAGTACGTGACCTCTACTGTGCTGTTGTATGCCACACCGGCAACTCAATTTTGCATAACACACGGGCATAAGAATTCGTTATTGGCATTTTGGCAATGGCTGTTGGCCCAATCTCGTTCGATCAACATTTGGTAAAAAATGACACCACTCTGTGACCCTACAGCATGAGCACAAAGACCTGGCAGTCACCTGGGCAATTTGACACATCCATCCAAATATGAAATTAATGACCTTGACCCAATTTAAGGTTACAGGTCAGGGTCAGATGTGTCAATATCCCCAAACGACTTAAATAACGTTAACTTGAGAAAACAAAAGACCATGGGTCATGATATTAGGCCTTTATATTAATAGTGTGGCGAAGTTTTATGATTTTTGTTTCTGATGAATGACCTTGGCCTATTTTAAGGTCAGTGGTGTTTTAAAATCTTAAAATGAGTTCTGTCAGAGTAATAAGAGGCTCATAATTAACCACAATATTGGTACAGTAGCATACTGGGATCAAGGGATTTGAAACCAATATCATAAAAAATATACACTTTTTAATGTTTTTTTTTATGTTGGTCTTTGTATATGTTTGATAATGTATTTTCCCATGAGAATCAATGACAACAGGAATGCTCCATTTTATTGAGAATTAGCCGAAAGTAGACATGGACATAATTACTCCTTGATCAATTACTCAAGTTAATATCCTGTAATTGAATCATTTGCTTGTAATTGATTACTATCATTTATTACACAGAATTATGTTTGGATTACATGATTTTTATCTTTCAAATTTAGCATGATCTTCACTTGTAAACAGATAGTATATAACAGAGTTTTGAATGAAGAATGATTACTTTAGTTAGATGGACTTTTCATTGGTCATCAAGTTTTCAGCTGTATTTAATACTTTCAGGTGGAAATGTACAAATGTGACCTAAAGTGTGTGGAGAATAAGTCATACACTGTGGAGGACAAGGATCGCTGTTTGGAACGCTGCTCCTCCAGAATGATGCAGATACAGAAATATGTGAACTCAGAAATGGAGAATTACCAGGTACTAAAAAAATGTGAAGTAAAGAAATAATTATGAATGCAGGACTACTATACCAGGTACTGTGTTCATCCCACAATAAGCCTGTAACTCATAATAAACCTACCCAAAAATTCTTATAACAGGGCTTTTTCATGCTGGTTTGGGATGGGGTCTTTTATCTCATTTTAGGAAGAAAATTTGTGAATTTAGAAAGATTTTTTCATTTAATTTCTGTTAATTTTGGTAATTTGGCTTCCATATAAAATAATTTCATTTGGGAATGGGGCCCATTAATGACCCCAAAAAACCCAAGAAAATACCCTTGTAAAATTTATTTTATTATCCTGGAAAACGTACAACCCCTTCTTTTAATCCGTAATAAGGGATGTAAAATGAGAGGGATAAGTCACTGTCTATCTCCTGTTTAAAGTGCTTCTGTCAATTTCATACACCATGATGGATTTTGATTTTTGAAATGTTTGTATGTAATCAATTCAAATCAAGAATTACGTACACTATCATGTACATGTATCTGCATTGTTGATACAAACTGTTTGAACACCATCTGATTGATTGAATCTGAGGTATTTTAAGTACCTGTTCTAATGTTCCGTTTATGTGTGGTCCCACTAGGCTTAGGCCAAACAAAAAAATCTGTGTTTAGGGTTCCTAACCAACACTACATTTTTACTGCCTACCCGTACTCAAATTTTTTTTAACTGAATACTGTCGGGTCCAAATTAAAACTGTTAGAGCTACCCGTAATCCAGCAAGAATTCTACCCAAACCCAGGAATTCCCCATAAGGTGAATAAAAAATTCAATTGTATGGATGTTACCACTTTCAGTTAATAAAACCTGGGGTCCTAGTTTGGGATAGATGTTTTACAATTTAAGAATAGCCCAAAGGAGGAAATGTTTGGAAAAAACACATTAACATGGTTTAGCTCTCAATGGCACGATTAACGTCTGATTTGGCTAAAAATATGTTGTAATTGACTAATTCCAAATAATATACATTTTGTACCGCAAATAAAATCTGAAAAATTAAAATATATTAACTTTCCTTACTACCAACCCTACCAAATTCTCAACTTGTAACCCTAAACACGTATATATTTTTTTACATGCCTTATTATCAATTTCTGAATTTATTTAAACAACATCACTTCTAAAATGCCATTTTCAATTTTAGCATTTTCATGTAGATATACCAAACTTCAGATTTTGTTATTACTATTTCTCAGAATATAAAAACTTTTTTTTTGTTTTTTTTTTTGCATGCTTTTTTTTATGGATTATCAGAATTATTGCTGCGAAAGAAAACAAACAATTTTTTGTTGTTGTTTTCATGAAGTGCTGAGCTCAGACAGTCGCATATCTAATCACATAACAATTGCTTTCAAATTTTCTAGAACCGGTTACAGCGTTGTGCTATGGATTGTCAGGACAAAGCTCGGGACCAGATGACCTCCAAAAAGGGAGATGTGGACAAGATTCGGGGAGAAATGGAGACATGCATGATAAAGTGTGCCGACTCACATGTTGAATTAGCTGGAACCATGTTTAAACGCATGTCTAAGTCTATAGCAAGCAACAAGTACTCTTAATTAATCAATTAATTAATTAATTAATGTGTGGTAGTTAGGACAGATCAAATATGGAAGTGTAAAATAAGGTACATCATGTTTATAATCATGTTAATGTTATCATGGGAGAAATTATCAGTTGTCAGTATGGAAGAGAATGGGGCAAAATATTCTTGTGTGTGTGCTGGGGTTAATCTTGGATTTGAACCCATTTTGAAATTTAGGGGAAATGAAGGGCAGCAGTGTCTTGAATTATTCTTTAAACTTTAATATTTTTCAGTTATTCTTTGCTGTAATTCTTTCATATTTCATCAAAATTTGGGAGATTTCCCCTGTTTTGGAGAATTTTCCTGTTTTATGGGATTTTTCCTTGATGGAGAATTTGTTTTTATTAAAAAAAAATCAGTGGGGAATACTACCTAATTTCAGTAGTAAAATCAGTCTAGATTAACCTCTGGTGCGATTAAATAAGGAATATCATGTGTTCAACAGAAATTTCTTTTTAGACTGAATTAGTGGGATGTAGAATATGAAAGATACATACCTTGAAATGTTATGTTTATTCCCGAAAAAATGTGTAGCCACTAGATCTAAATGACTCGGAAATAAAGAAATTCTAATCCTGGCAGGTACTGCTACAAAAAGCTGGCTGATTATGTGTAACTGTGTGAATGTGGCTCTTAGTTGACAAACCTGGTGTCCTCTTGTTCTGTTGATATTTCACTGGAATATAGTCCTAATTCAGAATCATTTGATTATCTTTAAATTTTAAATGAAAGGAGGTATACATTGTATAAACATTCTCCTGACATCCCACCTTTTTTACAATATTGATGACATTTGGAGTTTAGTGTATACTTATAATGGCCGCGGACTAACCTCTGATAGCTCCAATACCCTGTTTTACTCGAACTATAAATGTATTCCCAAGCAGTTAGAGTTAGTGGGGGTTAGATGTACTGTACTAGCATTATCAACAGGTCATATTGGAAGTTAATTAGTACAAGGAAATTTGCATATTTAATCATATTTTATTTTTGGCACAAATCACCAAATGGTACAAAAATAATTATTTTCAATTCACTTAAATGAATCAAATATCAGTGAACAGTAGATGAATACTGTTGTTGTCCATGCAGTGGTCCTGTAAAATGAAGTTTTCAAAGTGTCTCATTCAAACGCGATGTTACCATATGTGATCCTAATAATGGGACACAAAATTACCATATCCCAAAATTACCAAATGATTTTGGACTATTTATATAGAATTACATATTGTATCAATGATGTAAATATATACGTATTTTGATGAAATATAAAATTACAATGTGTATTATATAAAATATTGTTTTGTTTCTTGTTTTCCATGTCACTTAATGACATTTTATCATAGATGTTACAATATATTTGAACAGGTTTTTAAGGGAGTCTTTAATTTTCATACTTCTGTGACCTATGACAGATGTATAATATTGTGGCATACCTTTTTAACCTATTGTCTTGTGATGGTGAGCTATTCATACTGCCTGTTGTCCATGGTCCGTTGTCCGTTTGAGAAAAAATATTATTTTCACTATTTCTTATAGAAGGATATTTTTCAAACTTCACATTTAGGTTGGCCTTGGTGGCCTACTGCCCATATGGGGAATGGCAGACATTCATCCATCGTGAATTTTTTCTGTTGAAGTTTGTGATCACTATTTTTCTCCAGTACTTGGGCGATATTTCTGAAACTCAATATATATAGGATCCCCTTGGTTTCTGTGCAACAAATCTGTAACTTCATCAATTTTTCTCATGGAGTTACCATAATTTCTACCCTTGGGGCTCTTACACCAAGATATTGACCTTTGATATTCCCGCACACCAAAGTGAGGGAGGAGATGCAGCATTTCGCCCATACGTAGCACATACGAGTGCGTTTGTTCACCTTTCGTCACACTAGCGATGTTTTTTAAACACGTATTAATCAAACACTATAATAGTTAAGTTTGAGAATACCTAAAGACAGTTGCATCTAGTTATTTCAGGTTACAAAGGTAAAAATCTTTGTCGGTGCTCGAAACGAGTTTGTGTTTCAGGGCCAAGGTCAGAGATATAAGGTCACTGCGACTACAGCAAATTCATCTTTAATCAGCCTTCTGAGAAAACTTCGTAGAATGGTTAGGTAGATTACCTTGGAAAGAGTTCATGTTTCAGGGTGCCAAGAACAAGGGCAAGGGTCACAATTACATTTATATATAGCTTTCTACAAAACCTCTTGGGGGGGGGGGGGGGGGGGGGGGGGGAGAGATTTCTTGCTGAATGGTCCGGCCACATTCCTAAATTCTTTGTCTAGTGATCCTAGTACATTTTGCACATATTGATTTTAGAATATGCCATGTAGCATTTAAATGGTATTGGCTAAATTGTATGTCAAAATGCAAACAGCGATTCATTGTCTATGGTAATGCAAGTATAGCAAGGATTGCCTATATGTCCATATACAATGTATAACATAATGCAGATAATTTATACCAGTCAGGACAGCAATCCATAGCTAGTACTCATCAACCATCTTATATCGACCTGGACTTCAACGAGACTAGTTTTGCCTTGCAGTCTATATATTGCTTTACAGACCATGGTCTTTCATCTTGACAAATTCAAAAGAGCAAGTCATGAAGACCATTGATTGGCTGGCTGCAAGTCACAAGAACTTTTGACCGGTAAGATTGGCAACTGCCACAAGATGTGCTCTGTTAATTCCCATTTGTCAGGTTCATCCGTCTTTGAACAATTTCTGTAGCATAAATATTATGAATCAATTTTCCTCAAATTCAGAACCTAGGGTCGTCTCCCTTCCACTTTTTGCTAGAAATCAACAAAAACAACTATGAACACTGTAGAAGCTTTTATTTTGTAACTCTGAAGATTCTGCAAAATATTATCGTAATACTCTCTCTTACCTTAAAAATTTCACAATCTTTTTTTAACAGAATTAAAAGCTTAAGCTTCAGTTATACATAATTACTAGTAGGAAATGTAGGACTCTTACAAAAAATGTATCTCCAGATAAAAAGCCTAGCCTCAATACTATACTGAAAAATTTACACTTTATAACATATTATGGTCTACAGTTTCAACAAAACTTTCAATAAATACTTTATATAGAACGTACAAAAAAAACCTAATAATTACATAACTTTGGAATTTTGGAGTTATCCTTCCCAAAGCATTTTCAACAATCTTGGCACATGCAAATTTTAACTTAAATGAAAGATATGTGATAATGCAATATTAAAATACATACTGAATGTGGACAATCATTTTTACATCCCCTAGAATCTGGATGTTCACATCTTAAACTCAACTCGGAACTTCTGCAATATATATAGTGAAAAATGGAACAAGTTGGAATTTAGGGTCTCAATTCAAGTTTACACAGGTTTAATTTCAGTCTACAGGTTTCGTAAATTAAAATTCAGTTTTAGAAAGATTTCACTATACTGAACTATGGTATGCATTCAAGATGTAAATAATATTCATTCAGGGGGGGATTTAAGTACATAAATATATATATAGATAGTTTTAAAACAATTTCTCCTTTGCACGCACAGATACACAAATGATCAGTTTTAAAATGATCCATCCAAAAACATTCTACATCGCGATATATCGTAAACATTTAACATAGAATACACCAAACATCCATATTGTTAACTTTCAATACAACTAAAATTAATATGAGCATTTTTCAGTAATTTCTGATCACAAGTACTGTATATTTGATATACAACAGGTTTTAATAATTTGCCTTATCCTATCTGAAGTATTTTAATATTTTTATTTGGACACATCAATATATTTATTATTTGTGTTGCCATGCATGGATACCATCAATATGCACCATTTTGTTTTCACATTTAATTTTGGCAAGTGATTACAATGGAAGCTAGCTACCTTACAATCATGCAGGTTACATATCTCAACACAAATAAACCTATTGAAATTCTGTAAATCAATTTAATTGAATAATGAATGTAGTTATGGACAAATTCTAGACCATTTTGATGTTTATTTATAAAGTATATATAAAATGCAATTCATCATCGTTCTTTTTGTGCATTTTTATACAAGCATTTTTTCATTTATTTATATTTTGTTATATTATTATTGGAATTCTAGAACATTTGTTTAAAAATTTAATTCATCACATTCCTATTTGTGCATGGCTATACAAGCATTTTAGTTTGTCAATTTTTAAAAATTCAGATTTTTTTTCAGTTTTTTTTGTTTTTTTTTTCAATACTCGAGATATTTTCAATATCAGATATTTTTACTGATTCTTCAGTATTTAATTTTACCATTTTATTTTTAATGGGAATATTTGTAGAGTAACAGAATAGGCATGCTAATGTTATTCTGGCCTGTTAATTGTAGAATTGGGTAGCAAATTTTATTGAGCATCAGCTGACCAATGTGAATTATGATCCCCTTCCAAGGTTTTGAGGGGGAAAAAATCAATTGAAATTTGTCTTTGTGCGAAAATCTTACTAAAATGCTAAGTTTTGATATTGATGAATTTTCAACAATCTTATTTAAAATGTTAAGTTGTGATATTGATAAATTTTCAACAATCTTATTTAAAATGTTAAAATTTTTGTATTGATGAATGTTCAACAAATGTCCCCTGGATTTTTTAGGTCAATATAAGAAAAGAAATAATGTAAAATACAACACAAAGGAAAAAAGTATTAAAGACTCTCATAGGCATCACATTAGCATCGTTACTTATAAATATTTATAACCTTACAAAAACAGCTATTTATAACCTTACAAAAACAGCTATTTATAACCTTACAGAAACAGCTATTTATAACCTTAAAAAAAACAGCTAAAGCAGAACAAGCAAAAATACTAAAATCTTGTTTATATTAAAGAAGCTAAAGGAACAAAATTAAGTTAAAACATCATTAAAAATTCATAACTTAAACTTCATAAACTTAAAAATGCTTTACAACGTAAAATTCGACTTCTATCGGGGATATTTTTGATGTTCATAAAAAAATACATTTTCTACACATAAAAACAATTTAGACAAATATTCTTAAAACACGTGGTGTATCTATACAAAAAAAAATATTTCTTAGCTTTCAGTAGAATTTTTTGGGAGCGATTTTAAAGTGGCTTAACTATTTAAGGAATCCGCTCATGATACGAGAAATAAATGTCAATTCAACGTTGTCCATAGTTTAAACTGGTCCGCCTGACCAGAAAAGTTCCACAAACATCTATAAAATGTCCTTTCGTCGAACACCACAACTACTGCGTCTGGTGAGAAATGTCCTGGACATGGACCCTAGCCCCTGGTCAGCGAAAGGGCAGTGTCGGAGGGTGTGGGCGGTATCTCCTGTGGCCATACACCGCGGACACTCGTATTTTCTCAAAATTGGACAGATGACCTTGCCGTGAGGGTCCTTGAGAACATGGGTGGTGTAGAACTCTCGGGTCTCTCCGTTACGTTTACACAACACACAAAACATGTCGCGTTTTACAACTCGGGGCATGCATGTCGGTCTGAATTCCAGGAAACATCCCTGGGCTGGTTCTTCATCAGCTGGGTCGGCCACCTGTTGGTTCATTTCCTGCATCAATTTCGCGAGTCTGTCGGCGCCGGTCGGGTTTGAAGACTGGACACCCGACAATGATCCTCGAGGCGAGCATCCCTCGTTTCTCCTCTGAATCAACGACGTTGAAGTGTGACCATAATTGTCCCACGAAAACTCTGACATAGACGACGACCGGGAATTGTTGCTATGGCTATGGAAAACATCTTCCTCTCCAGACACGTGATCTCCCGCAACGTCAGACTGTGACCGATGATCTTCCTCGTCATGGTGGAAGTCGCTACGGAAACAATCGTCACTGGTCCGGCTACATTCCATAGACAAGAAATCGTCATTAGACAGTCTGGTCAGGCCACTTGTATAGCCATTGAGGTTGTTGACCATCTGGCATTGAATACGGTTCCAGCTGTCCGGCGCCGAAAATCTTGGCGTCTCGGAACTGTCACTTGAAGATTCGATAATGTCGTTTTCATCCAAAACTTCATTTTGGTTTTGTAGAAGTTTGCTCAAACCCAAGTAATCTTCGAAAGGACTGTAGCTGTCCATTATTTTGTAGTGCCGTTTCTAAGTTTGGTAGTATTGTTACACAGGAGTACCGTTATAACGGTAAGGGCCGCCCTTATATATGTGGTCACATCCCATTTATCACTAGGGGAGATAAGGGTATGTCTTTGGAATATTTATCAAGTATACATATCAATTTTTAATTTTTAAAATAGTGTTTAAATTTATTAAAGGAATTAGATATTTTTTAAATAATTCATAAAATATGAAAGTCTTTAAATAAGAACACATTATGTAGAATTACATACCTATGTCTCGCTTGTATGAAATGGGACGTCCCAATCCCCCCCATCTTGTGGGCCCTCCGGGTCAAGCATCTCCAGAAATTGACAATACACGTGCTGTCATCGTCAAAGCGTGGCCATCGTTTGATGTGCATGATCGGCTGCTATAGATCAACAAGGGGTTACGGTTCGTTTCACAAGATCAGAGAACCCGTTATTTGTACCGTTATTCTGGCCCCCATCAAACTAACGGTCGCCACAGGGGTTGGGAGCAAATCTGGCGACTTTCAATATTTTGTCTCTGACAGGTATTTTAAACACATGTTCGGAAATATTATTTTATCGAAAGAGTTCTATTTTTTAAAAACAAAAAATCATCGCAGAAATATTACCAAAAAGTATTTGACTGTAAATTGGAGAATTATAAGTTGTAGATGAGTACAGCTATATTGAATCAGAGACTTGTATATCACATATACTTGCGATATACAAGTCTCTGATTGAATGCAAAGTAAAAAAAACAAAGCATGTTTATTAATTAATCAATAATTTATTTGGCATATTACGGGGAGTCCGGGGGTATTCCCCCGAGAAAAATTTTAGCAGGTAAATGCAAAATCCTGCATTCTAGTATATTTCACGATAGATTCATACCCTTATTTTGACACCCCACGCCCCCCCCCCCTTTAAATCCGTCAGTGTTTGCTACATTGATACAATAAAATATGTATAAAAGACTCACCATTTTATAGAAAATGTCGCCTTTAGGTAGTGAGCGGTGCCGTGAGCCTGTGACCGTGTGTTTCTTTGATTTCGTTGACAACTATGAGGTTGAATGGGTATTTTACATTGCGGATTATTTTACCCGCAAAATAACGTTAATTAATCTTCGGTGAAAAAACCGTAACTCTCCGGAAACATCGCGTACGTATTGATTCACCTTAACTCCCAGAGTAACTAACACACACAATAAAGCGTATTTTTTCTGCAAAATAAATAAATAGATGTAAATAAATAAATCAGAGTCCTATGAATTATAAGATATCCAGCATTTTTATACAGTCATATGTTCTGAAAAACCAAAGTAAGGGAACATCTTCATGGGTCAAAGCAAATAATTAGTGAATTGATGGACAGAAAGTAAAAATGTATACCTATTGTCTGTTAGCAAGCAGGGACCTGAGAAATTGTATATAGGTCCTAATAAACTGTAGCCTAGTTATACGGATAATATACAGGTTGGTACCGCGGCTGTTAGTGGTATTGTGGATTTTCGTCCAAGTTTCCACAACGATACACGTTAAACATGGCCCTGTACCAGACATGGTGTCAGGGCCAGAAGAAACTCGGGCTAGTTAGACATTAGGACGTACAGATAACTGGTGCCAGAGACATCTATCATCAAAATGTCTGACGTAAGTTGTAGGGATAAGAGGAAACACGGTTATATATACTTCAAACCACTTCTGAAAGTCTGAAAACGAATCCTTATATGTGACTATTTATTGTCCCTACGCAGACCCATCTCATGTCGTATCATTTGTAACGAACCCCTGTGTTAAATAGAGCAATAATACTGGCTGGTCAGGTGCAAGGCTAGGCCAAAATGATTCACTTTATAAATGTAATTTCTTTATTTCGCAGCAAAATGTACAATATTAGCCTTTCCGCTCCTCTAAACAACATGTGAGAATTCTCGTAGCAGTGGTAGTTAGGGAACGACATATTTCGCCCCACTTGTTGTTTCTGTGAAATAACGATAATATTTGTTCTGTTGAGCCGCGGGGCGATGATGATGATGATGATGATGATGACGATGATGATGACGATGGTTATTGAACAATAAGAGTAGGTAATGTACCAAACACATATGTCTATATCATTTGTATCATTTGTAAGTAGTAATTTATCGATGCCCAATACGTTACAAATCTGAATTGTATTGAATTATTTGATATATATAATATGCGAGAAGACGCTAGGGCGGAGATTAAAACAAAAAAGCGATTATTTCAAAAATAAAAAGGAATGAAAAATTCCATAATCCTGTAAATGTTTAGTGGTTACGGTCCACCATGCAGGGTGTTTGGGTGTGTGTGTGTGTGTGTTTTATTTCATCAATAGAAATATGATCATTTTTTTGTAAAAAGAAAGTTTGTAATGAGTAAAATCGTAAAACATTTCTTCAAGTTTCATATTATGACAAATACTAGACTATGAAAGAATGAAACCATGCCCTTACCATCGTAAACTAAATACTTTTGTAATTTCTTCTATCACGTAAAGGGGGACATTTCTACACGTTACCCTTTTCTTGGTGACACAGTCGACATTCCTCCTGAACATCTCTTACAAGCCGCTGTACGTAAACATAGGTTCATCATCATCATCATCATCATCATCATCATCGTTAAAACTATCACCATAGTCATCTATCCAAAAATCATCATCATCATCATCATCATCATCATTCTAATCATTCATCAGAAGTCTCCGACTTAACCGATTAAAATCACATCTCTCATTTCATTTCATTTTCTGTAACAAATGTAATGCGATATATTCTAGAGACTTAATGTATTACACAACCTATTTCTTAATCATTATTTGCGTCTCGATAGCATGTCAATTTGGTATTCATGTTGTCATGTCAGGCATAGATCCATGATAAATACTTGTACTTACATAGGACGAGATCGTGGTAGGGTTATACACATTGGTGTTAAGAATATATTAAGATTTCTTCAATACAAAAAAAATAATTTTTAAAGCTATATTATTGACATGAGACAATATAACATAACGTTATTATATATCAGCGACGTATGGTCAATTGAATTATATTACTGATAAATTTGACAGGATTTCGAGACAATTTAGTGGCCCTTTATCAAGACACAAACACTTTGTCACATAACATTGTAAATCAAAGACCAAGATCACAAAACACCAACCTGATAATAAGTCTAGACTTTAAATTCAATTCTTTATCAACCAGAGTATACATCTCATCAACATCATGCAATTACAAGCGGCAAATGTCAAAAGAGCTTCTTTAACATAGTTATGCTCTCCGAGTATATTGTCTCTGGCACGAATTTATGTTTTTTGTGTGTTTTGTCTGATGATGTCAATGTTATGTAAAATTTGTATATTACAATGTATGTACATGTATATGATACTGATGAGTCGGAAGACTCAAAGTCAATAAAGAACTTGAACTTGAACATAGAATATAAATCAAATCTGCTCAGGTAGAGCAATGCACTGGCGTATGACATTAAGCGTGCAATATAGCATATTTATTATACCTGATGTAAGATTCTCGCCTTATTATTGGTCAATTCCTAATCACATGACATGAAACAATATGCAGTGTCAGAAACAGCGGTCAACATTGCCGTGGGATATTGCAATGTTCCCCGCTCCGCCCGAAAACGCACGATTGTTTCTTATGGAGGATTGTTTCCTCTCGAGAACATTATCTTCCCTCGCCTATCGGCTCGAGAAGATAATGTTCCCTCGGAGAAAAACAATCCTCCATATTTTATTATGCCGTGGGATATTGCAATGTTCCCCGCTCCGCCCGAAAACGCACTGTACCAGATAAAACAGATTTTTTCACTAGAAAATTTTTCTATTCGGTATAATAAAATAAATGGTGCCCTTGTCTGAGGGGAATATGGAGGATTGTTTCCCCTCGAGAACATTATCTTCCCTCGCCTATCGGCTCGGGAAGATAATGTTCCCTCGGGGAAACAATCCTCCATATTCCCCTCAGACAAGGGCACTATTTATATAATATCGATATATGATTCAATAAGGTAAATGAATTATTCATCTTCTACGTCATTTTTACAGAAAGGAAAAAATCCTAAATAGTGAGGATTTTTTTATATGCCTATAATCTACACCTGGGAAGTAAATGTTAATCAAAATCGGCAATAGGTGAACGAACGTATGGTCAGTCTCTTAGAAATGTATATACATGTACGTTTCTGACATTTGAGCAGGGGACCAATACTTCCAAATTGTAAAACGCTATTTTTTTTATGTTTGGACCAGTGAAATGAATGAAGTTGTTAATTATATTTGACCAGTATAAGAACTATCTACCAACTTAATGTATACAAATATCTGGCAGTAAATGATGTAATGTAACAAACAGTTTATTAGCTATAGTCCCAGAAAACTAAATATTCTTCACTGCCGACTAAGAAATTGGGCAAGTTTATTGAATTACGATTTTTTGAGAGCTAATGTCGTAGATTCGTTTGATTGTCAATGCGGGCATCCCTGTGAAGACTGCTTTCAAATATGTTCTTTGTAAGGATGATCCTTTCTCCAGCTAAACTGCACAACATTTCTGACATACAGTCAAACTTCGATGTTTCGAAGTTCAAGGGACTAACAGAAAAACTTCGAAACAGCGGGATTTCGAATTATTCATGGTTGACAATAGATCGATGTTTTCTTGATAATGACCATATCTGTTAACGTTATATGTCTTCGGTGTCTTCGTGTTGATCGTCGCCTGTCAGGCTCACATCGAAATGTTTTGTTAATTTACCCCAAACCAGAGACTTGTATATCAAGCCATGAAAAAAGTTCGAAACATCGAAAACTTCGATTTATAAAAATTCGAATCATACATAGGTTCGTTAGAAGCGTTATATAGTGAGGTAATTCGGGACCAAGCAAAAAGTTCGATACAGCGAGAAATTCGAATCAACGAAGCTCGAATCATCGAGGTTTTACTGTATTTCAATATACACCCGTTATAGTCCCTTAGGAATTGGATCACAGGGTTAGAGAATTCTCGACACACCAATTTCCCTCCAACGGCCCACCAACAGGTTTATATGATAGAACTGTGGATACTCTGTCAATACTCGACAAAACTCCTGCTGAGCAAATTAACCTCAAATTTTCTAAAAAGGTCCTATGAATTGGGAAATATTCAAGCAACATAGCTTTTAGGGCAGAATTAGGTCAATATCAAGTGGATTGTTTTATAAATAAACACTTTATTTATATAGGATATCACAAAGTGACACAAATATATGTCAAAGTTGTACCGAGAGAAATATATATGGTTTACATATATAGATCAAATTAAAAGAAGTATTAATATTCCATACAATTCTAAACATGAATATTTTTACTCTAAAAATGAACTCAAAATAAAGTGTTTAATTAAAACTTTGATTCATGAGAAATTTGAAAAATATTTCGCTAATCAAATGCATAGCGCTGATAAAAATGGCAAACTTGTTTTATACAGTAACATTAAGAATCCTATTTATCATTGCTAACTTTTGAACACGTACAGCAACCATATTTTAGAGATTTTGACTGGTAGATATAAAAAGATCCCTCGACAAACTCGATTATGTAAAAGTTGTGACACACTTCAAGATGAGGTTCACTTTATTTTCCACTGCATTTACAACTCTTCTCATAGAAAATAGTTTTTTGAAAAAATATAAATTAAATACAAGTCTCCCCGATAAACGAAATTTATATAGTCTATGTGCTATTGTCATCGAACAAACCACGTACAGCTTTTACGCGATATTAGCCCCTTTAATTAAAAGTCTTTTGATCTGAGGAAAGTATATGTTCAATCCTTAAAATGTAAAATTCAATTTCTACTAAGGAATTCATGTGGTCTTTATGCTTTTCAATAACTTCTCAAAACCATATTTATAAATTATTATCTGAATAATCTCTAAAAACTGAACTTAACTTGTACTAATATTATACAGAGTAAGCCCGGTTCCTCTTTGTTGTGTAGATTTTAATTTAGTCGTTGCTAAAATTAGCTGTCCGTCAGTCCACTATGCATGAGGTCTTTGATTTAAATCACGATAAAATATAAGAATAGAAGCGGGCTCTTTGCTAACACATTTTTGCGCTCTTCATTGACGTCATCAAATCAGCTTGATCTTCGGAAAGCTTGAATTGGTCGAACATATTAAGCGTGAAAGTAACACTGACTTCCCAGTGACAGCATTTGTAAATATTTGGAAAATAGAAGATGGTACCGAAATGTCGATTTAAAAATCCCTGACGGCGCCTTGACCCTTTAGAAAACAGAGTTTCCTTTTCATAATGTCGGACTCCGAAGATGAATCCCCCGACAAACAATTGAAAATTGTCATTATGGGTGATGGATCTTCCGGAAAGGTAATGCCATGTGACATCTCTAAGCAACTGGGTCAGTAAATCCAGCCACATTAGCTTCATTGTAGACTTGTCATGTCATATGTACTGTACTTGATACGACCAAAAGATTTTAAGATGGTTAAAAGATAAATGACAAAATGTTCAATTTACATACAGAAGATAAGACACATATACACATGCATAGTGCACATGTCGCGGACATTACAATAAGACTAGCAACGTTAACGGTTGTAGTGGAAAACCATTCTAACTTGTGATTAGGTTTAATAATGCTTTTCTGCAACAACAGTACCTACAGAAAGACCTGCGACCAACAGGGAAACCACATACACCTGTCTAACAAACCGATGACTTACAAATGCCAGCAATTCCAGTGATGTATGAATGTTATTAATTTATCTTCCCTGTCAAGAATACCGTACCAGCATTAACATGTAGAGAGAAAATCGAGTGACAGGTTAGCTGAGGTTGCCTTGACAACTCCGCCGGGTTGGAATTTCCATTTAGTCTTGCTGGAGAGCCCTGTGAAGGCAGGATATTTTAAACTGTTTTCATCGGCCCTCAAGGAATGGTGGTATGAGGGAGTGTCCTCATAGCTGGCAGTGGTGAATGTGAAGAGAATCCTATATAGATAGCAATTTGTGTAAAAAATTGTCCTCAGATGTCCCAGAAAAATAAACTTTATATTGAAATATAGGGCTCTATAATAAGTTTGATACCTCAGCAGATGGTGGATTTTTAATTGTACTGGTAGCTCAGGGTTTTTTTAAGGACTTTCTGGGGCCGTTAATGGGCCCCATTCCCCAATGTATTTATTTCATTTTAAAGCCAAATTCCCAAAATTTGCAGTTTACTCCAGAAAAAATATTTCCCAATTCACAAATTTTCTTCAAAAAAATGGGACGAAAAGGACCCTTCCAAAACCAGTGAGAAAAAGCCCTGTAGCTAATTATATATCAGTGATAATTAAAAATATTGATATTATGATAGGTAGCCTGAACATATCTACAGTTGTTGAATTGTAACTGCATGTACAGGGTGTACTTATTGAAAGTGTTATATTAATTATACAAAATTGGTCATGGCCATTGGGAATTAGTGACAGGGTGATATTTATCAAATAACCATGGCAGATAGCTATATGGGGTTGCTATTAGTATAGATGTAGTAGTAGTGGAAAAATGCACGGCCAGACCGGGGTTTGAACCCAGGACCTCCGAACACTAGCTACCTGGTTGCCGATGATCGACCCGGTCCAGTTCCGCTACATTCTTCCCTCCCTTTTAAAGTCTTCGACCCGAATAGCTAGACAGGGTTGCTATATCTGTAGATATTTTAAGGTGATATGTTAAAAAATTCTGTTATAACTTTTCAGGTTATTTTAGACTTTTATTCTACTTGCCTTTTGTCTTCCATCAACCATTGTGCGACTTATGTCTTGTCTTGTCTGTTGTGCATACATGAACAATTTACATTTTCAACTTCTTCATTTTGATTGAATTTTGCAAAAATCTTTCATGGCTCAGGGTCAAACAAACTAGTGAATAATATGGTCTCCACACCCCAGAGGCGGGGAGGTGAGGCAAAAATGGGTCATATTAACTGAAATTTCAAAAATCTTCTTCTCAAGAACAAGATATGATGGAATCAAATACTATTCATAGATGGAATGGTATTAAGCATCTTATGCTTAATACCAAGATTTTGAATTTTATGACACTGGGATCTCACATTTCCCCCTTGGCATGGGGAGAGGGTAAACTTTACTATAGTTTATATAGGGATATCACAATTTTAAGCATCATTTATTTATTGGATTGCCATTAGAAATGATTCAAACATATATTTTATTTATCAACATGGGTGTGTCTGTAGTTGTATCATTTCATCATTAGGAAGGTATGTAATAGCAGTTGCATTTATAAATATGTATTGTAGTCGGCCTACAGAAAATTAAAACAAAATACAAACATGACCTATTCATATATAATTATTGCAACATGAATACACAAATGCAATTTCATATTAAAGCAGAACAATAAATGTCCTATAGAGGTTAATTTCTGATTAAAGGCTATGTTATTTCATTGACAAATTTAATTACAATCAAAATTTTAACTCATTTATATGAAATTATTGATGCAAAATCTCCTAATACAGGCTACTGGAGTTTATGAGGTACAGGGCTTTTTCTTGAAGGCTTTTTTGGGCCGTTAATGGGCCCCATTCTCAATTGAAATTATTTCAGATTAAAGCCAAATTCCCAAAATTTTCAGCTTACTCCTGAAAAAATCTTTCCCAATTCACCAATTTTCTTCCCAAAATGAGACCAAAACACCCCATCTCAAACCAGTGAGAAAAAGCTCTGAGGTAATTAATCTATAAACATGCAGTTAAAACAGACCACAGGTAAAATCCAGTATCTAATTAGTCCAGGTATGAGAGGCTAAATACAGTACTAACTGGCTGTAAATGGACCCCTGGGGGGATGATTTCTAAAGAAAGAGGGTGACAACTGCCAGGTACCTGTATGGGGTGTAATATGTCCACTAGAGGTATCAGGTAGTTACTCTTGTCCACTAGGGAACATGCAAATATGACACAGCAAAACTAATTAAATTACTAATTAATGGCAAGTGAATACAACCAGTATCAATGTACCTTAGATGACCTCTTCCATAACACAGATGAGAGTCTTCGGATAGCTACTCGTTTATATTACCACCTATATAGCTACACAACTGTGTCTATTGTATATATTGGCTAAGAAATCATTCAAAATCCTCTATATATCTGTTCTTTCTGTACTTTACCATGGCCATACTACAGGTAATCGGTACACACATTTACCTCCCATCTTGAAAGTTAACATGTATTAATTTCATGCAGTGTTTTATTTGTCCATATGTTCATATAGTTACTCGTATAAGTTTGACACTTTTGAGAGTTTTATATATTAACAGTTACCAGTTTTGAATAACAAACTTAACTTAATTATATTACAGAGACCTATAGGAGAGCTCCCTGGTTATAATCCTGAGGAATGATACATGATGTCTACCATATTCTTAGAACTTAATTAATTAATTACACATGTAGTTTGTTAATTTTGTGTCATTTCAGACGTCTATAGCTACCAGGTATTCACAGGAACAATTTGGAAGGCAGTATAAACAGACTATTGGACTAGATTTCTTCTTGAAAAGAATAATTTTGCCAGGTAAAATATAGCACATTTTTCAACAAATGAATAATTCATTATATGACTTGGCTTAAAGCTGACAATACAAGTTAAAAAGCTTTTGTTTTGAAATTAAGAAAAAAAATTGAATGGTTTGGAGATGTTCCCTGTGATAAATATATATCTTCCAGTCATCGTTTCCAAGGAAATGGCGGACATTTTAGTTGAAGTCTGCTTGGATATGTGACTGGGGATCTTGCCTTAAGCACAATAAAAGATTTCTTCTTGAAAAAAATAATTTTGCCAGGTGAATTATGCCAAAAGTGACTTCAAATTGGGAATTTTTCAGTTGTAAATTGGGAATTTTCACATTTCTTTTTTTAGGGGAATGGATCCTTTTAAGGGACCCCTGTTTCTATTGTAGGAACATTTTGTGAGGGGTGTTTGCTTATAAAAGCGCAAACTGGAATGGTTTTAAAAATAGAACTAAGAACAATAATTTTCAAACATTAATTGATAAGTATTTGTTTTTGCTCTAGGTAATGTTCATGTGGCACTACAGGTTTGGGACATCGGTGGACAGACATTGGGCGGAAAGATGTTAGAAAACTATGTATATGGTTCCAACGTAAGTATCATAATCAAAGCTGTTAGAGAAGGGATGTTGACTCATCATGATACTTAGATAGGAAAAAGTGCCAGGCTTGTAATTTCATTAATATTTTATAAATGCTGAAAGGGTTAACGTTCTCTTGAAAAATAATTTCAGGATGTATTGGAAATTGATTAATATGATATATCATGCAGATATGAAAAATAACAACAAAAATAAAAAATCATCTAATTTATGAATATACATAACACATGTTTTGTATTCATCCTCAAATAAGCCCCCTCCCCTATAACAGAAGTTTAGTATTAATGTTCGGGGAGGGCTTTTTTAATACCACTTTACGGTATATTACTACATGTATTTTGAAATTGATGATTATGCAAAAAATAAAGAAGGGGGGTTATTTGAGGGCAGGGTCTGATGTTTAAATGATACATTTATATTTTGTATTCTGATATATTATAGATAAGTTCTAATATATTTTGTATGATTTTATTACAGGGGATCCTCTTGGTCTATGATATAACGAAACTATGCAAGCTTTGAGAATGTGGAAGATTGGTATAGTTCTGTGAAAAAGGTTTTTGGTAGAGAAACAAAAATACCGCATATGGCTTTAGTAGGTAATAAAGGTAAGTGTATTTATAACAAGCTCGTGTGTTAAGTTGTCACCCAAAACAGAAAACAGGTGTGAATCAACGTTTATGAGAAAATAGTAAATGCTGAATATATTGATCACATGAACAATAATTTTGTATTATTACCAGGAAAATTGTTATGAGGACAAAGTGAGCTTTCCCTGTTTATGTCGGAGAATGAGGTAGTCTTTACTGACAGTGGTAACTTCAATATGTTCATATTTTTAGCCCAACATCATCAGATTGTGGGCTATTTATGTCATCCTATGTTCGGTGTCCGTACATAAACAGTCTTTGTAATTTCTTTTTCTTGAAAGGAATTTCTCAGTCTTCACATGTAGGTTCCTCTTGGTCTTTAGTTACACCCATTCAATTTTGAGTCTGAAAGGAAAAACAAAATGGCTGACAGGCAGCCATCTTTGATTTTGACAGTTTGCTATCGCTATTACTTGAGAAGTACTGGAGGGATATTTCTCAAATTTCACTTGAAGGTTTTCCTTGGTCTCTAGTTGGGCCCATTCAATTTTTGGTCTGATTTGAAATACAAAATGGCTGACAGGCAGCCATCTTGGAGTTGGACAGCTGAAATTTGTTATTGATATATTTCAGAAAGTTCTTAAGAACTTTCTTGGAATTATGTTGATTCCTCATGTTATCAAATGATTAAGTGGAAGAGGGGAAAGAAGCAAAGAGAAGAGAAAAGTAGAGAAAAGATCAGAAAGCACCAATAAAGGTCATTCAGTGGTTGGAGCGAGATTTTTCCGGGATTTCTTATTAAAACGTGGTTTTAGGACACACCTTTACATAATAAGTTTCTATTGGGAAGGTTAAGTTGTTGAAAGGAATCAACATTGTTGAAGTAATTTCATTTTCTTTTTGGCTCACATACTATTGTCTTTCATTTAAATGTTTCTTATGGAATAATTTGATATGAAAATGAAATTTTTATATCCCAGTCAAAATTTGGGGGGCGTAGTATGGTTTAGTGTCTGCATCTGTCTCGATCTGTCTGTCTTTCTTTCTTTCTTTCTTTCTTTCTTTTTCTTTCTTTCTTTCTTTCTTTATTTCTTCAGTGGCCTACAGTTCAGATCATGTGTAATTGTCCTAGGTTTTGGCATGGATGTTCATATGGGGTTTAATTAGGACAATATGGATTAAATTTTCGGAAAATAAGTCCAAATTTTGTAATATTTGGATGTGTTCTGGATAATATGGATTAATTTCTGGTAATGATTTCTATCTTTTGATTTTTTTTTATCTATTTAGGACTTAACTATTTTATTATGTTTTAGTCCAAGAATACAACTATTTTATTATGTTTTAGTCCAAGAATACAACTATTTTATTATGTTTTAGTCCAAGAATACCACATGATATACTCATCATTTGATAGAGTTAGGCAAAGCATATTATGTATCTTTTTGCGACGCTCTTGTTTTTATTGGTTGGTAAGACATTGAATTCTTTTACCCTAGTTGATCTTGAACACATGCGGACAGTGAAAATGGATAAGCACCAAAAGTTTGCCCAAGAGAAGGGCATGTCCAGCCATTTTGTTTCTGCCAAAACAGGCGACTCGGTAAGTTTATACAGCCTCAATTAAAAGATCTCAGTTTACTACAGTGGACCCTCCATAATCCGGACACCTTCGTTTCCAGCCCAAATTGTCCGGAAAACTTGTAATCCGGACTGCCGAATTTTGTCGACTTTGTAAATAAAATTGTCACTAAAAAGTTATTTCCCTTGATTATATACAATAAATAATTTGGGATATTTTCATGAATATCAATATTTATATATATTAGATTAAAGTAATATTTGGCCAGTATAAAGAGATACTGAATTGATATCCATATTACTAGCACAGAGTACCAGATAACCACTTCATAATGAAAAAAAATGAAATTATCATGATGCAAATAATTGACTGAATATTATTGAGACAATATATGATCAGTTTCTTACTGATATGACGTATGACAAACACCTACCTCTTACAGGCTCTGCATGAAGAAACTCAGTATAGTGACACAGGTTGCATAATACAGACTGTTGACAATATTGACAGTTATTGCCCTTTGTTCACCCTGAATATTACATTAACTAGGGCGTATATTGTATTTTGTGTTGTAAGTACAGAGTATATATTGGGATACCAATGTTACATACAGAAATTAAGTTATAAGGATAACCTCCCTATCTCACCCCAAAAGGGGTGAAAGATTCTATTAATCTCACCCTAGGGAAAAGACAAGCTACATGTGGTCTTTTCACGTTCTCAACAATTGCATTGGCCAGTATAAAGAGATACTGAATTTACAGTACAGTACAATGTCATCATGTCGACAATTCAATTACGTCACGTCAACATTTCCTTGCATTGATATAACGTCAATATTAGATACAAAAGAGAGTAAACAGGGTAAGAGAAAAATAATCATTCACCCCCATGGAAGTGAGACAGGGGAATCTCAACCCTCGGGGTAAGATAATTAAGTTGCCAAACACTCAGCAAGCATGATGTTTGGAAACTTAAGAATCTTCCCCTCGGGTCGAGATTCCCCCAAGGGGGTAAAGGATTCTAATAATCTTCCAATCTTGAAACCTGAATACACCTGTCCATGGTGAACAAAATTCATATGTGGGCTCGGAGAAATTAAAAGAATCTTTTGTATTCTTATAAGAAAAGTATAATTTACCTAATACAAGTTCTTTTGATCTCATGGTACAAACAATGTCTTTCAGGTGTCCCTTTGTTTTCAACGTGTGGCAGCAGAAATTCTTGGTATCAAGCTGACTAAGCCCGAGGTTGAGACACACCAGCGGGTGATAAAAGCTGAGATTATACATAGCAATGAGGCAGCTGCCAAACCCGTCCTGACATCCACGAAGAGTTCTTTCTGTTCTTTACAATAACTCCAGATGTTATTCTATAAAGTTTTAAAGATGGACATTTCCACTTAAGTGCTGAGCAGCAAAACTTGTCATAGATATGCCATGGAAAATGAGTTCCTTTGACTATTGGATACAAATAGAAATGAGGAACTCTCCAGTCATGAAGATAGGAAGAGTACGAAATGAGCATGTGACACATTTAATCAACGAGTTTATCCCATGCACAACACACATACGAATGCCTGTTGTTCGAAGATCTGATATGGTTTTAGAATTATTAGTGTATGAAATATTAAGTTAATAATGTGTTCGTTTTGAAGCCTCTCGAAGAATTATCGGAAATTTTGATATGGGAATAATCAGTGTGAAATATTAATTTATTCATTTCATCGTGAATTTTTTTTTTTTTTTTATATAATTGGTTTTACCAGTAATAAACTCAGGTTGTGTTTTTGACAAATGAACTGAAATGCTCTGTACCAGACGGTATAGATAACCTTGTGACATCATTTGCTATTGAAACGGGCAATAGATGAATAAAATGTTGGAAAAGCATGTTCTAATACTGTATTCGACCTAATGAGATTAGAACATGTTGGAAAAGCATGTTCTAATACTGTATTCGACCTAATGAGCGCACTGTAAGTTAAAAAAAAAACAAAAAATGGGTGTGTCAGATAATAAAACAACGAAAGCAGAAAAAAATTCTGTATGAAATTTGGATTGATTTTTTTTTTTTTTTTTTTTTACATAATTTTATCTAGTCTTTGGTTAAAATACTGAATATTATATTGGCAGATCATCAGTTGTGTAAGAAACTTTCTTATATATTCTTATGGGTGCACACATCTTCCTTTACGGAAAAAGCTTGGGTGCACACATCTTCCTTTACGGAAAAAGCTCGGCGTGCACTTATTGGGAAAGGTACACGTATATTATTGGGTCGAATACAGTCTATATGATTGGAAGTATGTAATTTTGTTGTTGTGAATATGGAGTTATCATGAATTGTTATTGGTTTTTGTTTTGTGACCACTGGCCTTTGATTTAAGCAACGTCTTTTTTTAAATGTACTGCAAATACAGAATTTTACAGAATTTTTAAGGCAAATATTAAATACACGTATATGAATTTAAGATGTCACTGGCCTTAAGGTCACTAATTCCACATTACAGTGACACTCATGTAAGATCAGGTGCGACAACAAATGTGACACAAGTGTAAGATTCTATTTCTCACATAACTCAATTTTATGAGAAAATAAGCAAAAACTCTCAAATTTAATCTATAAGACTGCTTGTTAAGTATAACTCAAATGTGTACCTTTCCACCACTAACACAATTATGGCATTTTGTCGGACGTCATCACAACGCACTTATTTATGACATCACAAAAATGGTCATTTTAATGTTTGTGAATGTTTGGCTAGATTGCCTCATTTGTAGATTTAAATCATAAGACAAACCCATGTATGCCTTCTCCTGAACATTTTATTATCGATTCCTTCTCCAGCCATTTGCATACTCTGAAATCATTTTTTAGGTGAAACAGTTTTCTCAAACAAATTAAACAATGATTTACATGTACTTGTACTGGTAATATTCCAAATTGTACAAACAATATGACTAATTCAATTTAAATGAATAGGTTTTGAAGAAAATATTCCCATTCAAGTTGATTCCAACATTAATTAGCTGTGAGTTTAATGGTTTGGTTAAATGTACAGACTTTGAGGCTTTCTGGTATAATTCAAAGTGGACAGTTTTACATACTAACTACAAACTTCCAGTTGAGCATGCAATGATTGGGGAAACTGTGCACTGCGATAACTCACGAGTCAGGGGGAATTCCACTCAAATCACACCAGAGTACATAAACGCTACAAATTGCCTCTTCACAAGAGGACTGTCTTTCAATGGGGATGAATGTCTGTGGATTAGAAAAGTAACTGTTCCATTTTATTGCCGTTACTCCTCACTATAATTGGTTCGACCAGGCTAAAAGTACTCTACATACTCTCCTAGTCAAAATGACATTTTCTAAATATTTCACAGCTTTTGTATAAATACATTTATTTACCTTGTCTTGATTACCTGTACATTCAGTTCAAAATGACCTGAGTACAAGGTACAAATGTAATGAGAACGTGAGCTCTATTGAGTGTGAGTAATGATAAATGTTGTGTCCAGTTTCATCATGTGGTAGAAAATGAACTTTGATACATGTATATTTTCAGGGATACCCGACCTCCATTTTAATAGAAGTTAGAACACTTGAAAAGCAAAGAGAAGTCTAGTGAATCAAGCAATTGATTGAATATCAATGTTTTATTTTCTGTCAGTTAAAACTCAGATCTAATGTTATCCAAGTCTGGTTTGTTTCTGCAAAGCTGTGCTAATCATTACACAGTAATTAACCCTTTTCTAGTTAAGAAATTTATCTTGTTTTATTACCTTGATATAAAATCAAAAATTGATGATATAATTTTTTAGGCGTATCTGATTGTTGTGTTATTGAATGAGAAGCTGCACATATCCAAACCTTTGTTTAAAATGTGGCTTGTTTTTCTGTTATTTGTTGTAGAGTACGTGAGTAAGAGTTGTTACTTTTATGTGCATGAATTTGCATATTAATGACATGATGTGCATAAATTTGCATATTAATTATGCTATGTGCATAAATTTGCATGTTTATGATGCTATTTGCATATTTATAATTTGACCAGTTAATATACAGTTTTGTGTAATTCATGAAGGAGTCATAGAATTTTTATTTGTATTGTAACGCATATATTCATAATTATTATTTTCTTGAAAAAAAAGAATTTTACACTTGTGGTGATGTGTCCATGCACGGTTGCTTTCTAGATCTGGTTTGTCACTTTTCAAGTTCCTGTAAATTGAAGGTCAAAGCATTATGAGGGTAACGTTTTGTGTTGCCACCCATTTTTTTCATTTAAAAAAAAAAAATTTCAATCATCACAATATACCTATGTTCCTGTCATCATTTATGAATAAAGAAAGAAATAAGATTTTTGTCTCTTGCTAAAATAAGTCTAGCAGCTATTTGTACTGTCTTGCTATATTGAGACAAGTAATGAAAGGAATGCATTGGGTAATTTTTAACATTCTTTGTACAAGGGGAGATAAATCTTGCAATGTAATTCCATTTTTTTTTTTCCACCTTTTTTTTCTGTTAGATATATGGGGTGGGTTAGACTGGTCATATTTCTAGAATTTTAACAATTAAAGACTAAACTTAATTTTGGTCGGTATTTTGAATTTGTCTGATTCTAGGTTTCTAAGTTTAAAACTAAGGAGAGATAACCAGGTATACACATACGATTTGGCAAGAAAAGTTCTGTGTAGGAATAGGCTTTCAAAAATAAATTTTTTATGACATCATGATATTTTCATCAAGCTGATTGCACAAAGGTTTAAACCTCAAGTTGAAATTGTATAACATTGACCATTTTGTCAGAATGCTTCTGTAAAGGTACCTTCCTTAGAAAAGACCACACATCTGTCGATGATAGTAAATATTTAATTTTGTTGTTATCTTGTTGATGGTGAGACTCGCCTCTTTAAAATCTGAGAAATGTTTACTCTCCTCCTTCTTACTGATATGAGAGAATAGAGATTTTTCGTGCACATTTTGTTTTCTTAAATACTTTTCCTTATAGTCAACTGCTTTCTGCTATTAACAACAAAAACATATATAGAATGTGATTTTTTATAGTCAGTCATTATACATCTAAGTTATCAAAGTATATTTCCTGTAGTATACCGGTACATGTTGTATTTGATATGGGGAAATTCAACCAGGTACTCCAGATAGAATTTACTACAAAAAACTTTAGCAAAAATATAACTTATAAAATATGGTCCTAGGAAAGGAGGAATATTTGTATACATTTGTGTTGGCAAGATTTGATTTTATCTCTGTGCCCCTTGAAGTCTCCTGTCGCCTGGTGTTAAATTAATTGATGTTTCAATAGGCCACAACTTTATTGATGATTTTCTGAAGACTTAATACCCTGTTGTCTTCCCTTCTGGGGGGGGGGGGGGGGGGGAGTGGTTAAGGTGTCCTGATACTTTATCACTAGCCCTCCACCTCTGGGTTGTGAGTTCGAAACCTATGTGGGGCAGTTGCCAGGATCTCTAAGTTCTAAGGGATATCTCGCTATTTGGTGATTTTACACGTTATTTTTCATGATATGATAGTTATCACAATCAGCCTGTGTATAGAAGTAGATATTGAAATTTTAGGTATCAAAATAAAATATCAGAATTCAATATAAGCTGTAACTATATGTCAGTTAGTGGGTAAATAAAGAAAAACAACCATATTTAGCAAAATCAAAAATGTTATCACAAGAAAATTACAAACATTTATTATCATGATTAAAAGTGTTGTGATGTAATTAATTACAAATATAATTATTTTACCGTAATTAAAAAATGTTGTGAGGAGATGACATGCATGTTGACTGTAATTAATATCATAATTATGATTATAAAACACAATTATTATTTAAGCTACCGTATTTCAATATTTTATGCTCAATTAATTTCTGAATGATGTATAATTCGGGAAGGTTCACAGTTGAAATGATTGAGGATGTTCCGAGATTTGTCTTTTGATAAATGATTCGAGAATTACCTGACTTGTGCAGTGCAATTTATCTGAGTTTGTGAGCTTTTGTAAGTTGACTTGTTGCACAGTTAAATATCACCTCCGAAACTGACTTAATGCAGCTGTCTCAAAAGTCATCAGTTGTAAACGCTGGTTTTGTTGTACTTAAAGCATGTCAGCAGAGAACTATGTCACAACAGTGCTAATGTTATTATTTAAAAATAGGTTCAATTTTTGTTCCCTGTAAAAGTGTTGTATTGTCTAAAGTATGAGCCATTTGTAAAGTTTCGAAGTAAAAAGATTTTTTTTTCTTTGATTGATGTGTGTCCCGCATGAAACTGCCTACTTTGTATGTCAATTCAGGAAAACACCATATTTGGGAGAAAACATCATATTTGGGAGAAAACACCATATTTGGGAGAAAACACCATATTTGGAAGTAAACAGACAATCATGTGACAAACATTATACCCAAACACATCATGTATTTTTTCTGATCCAACCAATCACACGATGATGTATACAACGTACAAGGTGTTACTGTGTTCAATATTCACGATCACATGCTTTATGCATTTTGGGGAGAAATCGTCTGCAGGACAGTTTCAATTGAGAGATCCAACATCAATATGACATCTGTTACATATAGGTATATCTGCATGTGTACTAAGCTGTCTTTCACTGTTCAAGTAAACTCTTTAAAAATTTTCACAACTAAGACAACAATTTACATAAATCTCACAAAACTAAGTTAACAATTTGTATAAGTCTCCAAGTGTCATCCCATTATAGTGAATTTTGTCATTGCGATGATGTAATTATGAATTGACAGCACGCGACTATATTTCATTTTTGGTTTGATCAGGAAAATGCCTTTTGCTTCCGTTTACATCCAAATATAGTGTTTTCTTGACCCGACACACAAGTAGGCATATGTTTGGCGGGTACTTGTTAAATCTGAGATAAAGTCTGTCCATTTTATTGTTTATATTACAAGTTACTTTATAAATTTGGTATTAAAGCAAAGCTCATAACTTAGACAATCCAGGAAAAAATAGAAATTTTTAAATATTTTCACGGGGACAAAAAGTAAACATTAATATAAAGCCATCTTTAAATTTTGAGAAAAAAAGTTGTTTCCAAGGAGAACTTTGTTTGTCCTTGGAATGAGTCCTGTCAATATGCGATATTAGATATTAATATGAGGTATTTGCGATATTATTACTGTGTTTGTATGTTGTAGAGTTCTCTAACAAAGGTAGAAATACAAATTCTAGATGTAGTTGTTGGGTATCATTGAAATAAGGAATGATAACTTTTTTAGCCCACCATCATCAGATGGTGGGCTATTCAAATCGCCCTGCGTCCGTGGTCCGTCGTCCGTCCGTCCGTCCGTCCCTCCCTCCGTCCGTCCGTCCGTCCGTAAACAATTCTTGTTATCGCTAATCCTCCGAAAGTACTGAAGGGATCTTTCTCAAATTTCATATGTAGGTTCCCCTTGGTGCCTAGTTATGCATATTGCATTTTGGGACCGATCGGAAAACAACATGGCCGACAGGCAGCCATCTTGGATTTTGACCATTGAAGTTTGTTATCGCTATTTCTGAGAAAGTACTGAAGGGATATTTCTCAAATTTCATATGTGGGTTTCCCTTGGTGCCTAGTTATGCATATTGCATTTTGGGACCGATCGGAAAACAACATGGCCGACAGGCAGCCATCTTGGATTTTGACCATTGAAGTTTGTTATCGCTATTTCTGAGAAAGTACTGAAGGGATCTTTCTCAAATATCACATGTTGGTTTCCCTTGGTGCCTAGTTATGCATATTGCATTTTGGGATCGATCGGAAAACAACATGGCCGACAGGCGGCCATCTTGGATTTTGACCATTGAAGTTTGTTATCGCTATTTCTGAGAAAGTACTGAAGGGATCTTTCTCAAATTTCATATGTGGGTTTCCCTTGGTGCCTAGTTATGCATATTGCATTTTGGGATTGATCAGAAAACAACATGGCCGACAGGCAGCCATCTTGGATTTTGACCATTGAAGTTTGTTATCACTATTTCTGAGAAAGTACTGAAGGGATCTTTCTCAAATTTCATATGTAGGTTCCCCTTGGTGCCTAGTTATGCATATTGCATTTTGGGACCGATCGGAAAACAACATGGCCGACAGGCAGCCATCTTGGATTTTGACCATTGAAGTTTGTTATCGCTATTTCTGAGAAAGTACTGAAGGGATTTTTCTCAAATTTCATATGTAGGTTCCCCTTGGTGCCTAGTTATGCATATTGCATTTTGAGACCAATCAGAAAACAACATGGCCGACAGGCAGCCATCTTGGATTTTGACAATTGAAGTTTGTTATCGCTATTTCTGAAAAAGTACTGAAGGGATCATTCTCAAATTTCATATATAGGTTTCCCTTCGTGCCTAGTTATGCATATTGCATTTTGAGACCAATCAGAAAACAACATGGCCGACAGGCAGTCATCTTGGATTTTGACAATTGAAGTTTGTTATCGCTAATTCTCAGAAAGCACTGAAGGGATCTTCCTGAAATTTCATATGTAGGTTCCCCTTCGTGCCTAGTTATGCATATTGCATTTTGAGACCAATCGGAAAACAACATGGCCGACAGGCAGCCATCTTGGATTTTGACAATTGAAGTTTGTTATCGCTATTTCTGAGAAAGTACTGAAGGAATCTTTCTCAAATTCCATATATAGGTTCCCCTTGGTGCCTAAATCTTAAATTTTATATATAGGTTTCCCTTGTTTGAAAAGTACTAGAGGTTTCTTCTGAATTTACACAGATTAGTAAGACTTAGAAGAAGAGAAAAGTAGAGAAAAAGATCAATCTGACATGGAACCTATGAAGAACATTCAATGGTGGGCGCCAAGATCCCTCTGGGATCTCTTGTTATTTTAACTAAACAGAAATCAAAGACAACAGTTGAGAATTCCAGAAGGAATGCTTTTGGAACAAAACTAATAATCAATATGTATATATATACTAGTATGTATGTATAACACATGTACAGTTGTGCGAGTTACAAACGTTCCACACTGGTATTGGGTAAACACTTACACCTTCCTCCCATAACACACGATTCCCTTGCATAATTTGTGAAATAAATTATTTTTGTCACTCTCTCCCTGTTATTAGTTTATGTATTTCCTTTTATTCTGTCGGTTACAAAGGAACGAATTACCGTATTTATGCAAATAAACCCCTGCCAACAAACACACCCATTTCTTAATGTTTGAAGATTCATCACTGTAAAAAATATTAAGCTAACAAGTATTGCAGCACTGTTGGCCATGGCAGCCATCTTGGATTTCGGACCGAGCCAAAAAAACTTGGTCAGGACCATCTCTGGATCATTTCAGGTAAACAAGAGCTGAATCCCATTGGTGGAACTAGAGAAGAAGTTTGAAATAGGTGTTGTTCAGGGTTACATGATTGCGCAATCATTTACATGATTGCGCAATCATGTTACAAAATGGCCACTTCATGCCATGTCAAAAGTTTTTACGAGGCTGAAAAATAACAACACGTTGTTGACGCTTCTTCCTTAACATCCTCACCAATTTCCGAATCAATGGCACCAGTGGAACTGGAGAAGAAGTTTAAAATATGTTTTTCAAGCTGGTGGCCATCTTGGATTTCAAACAGATTAGAAAAAAAAACACTTGGTCAGGACCATCTCAGGATCATTCCAAGCAAGTGTCAGCTCAATCCCACCAGTGGAACTTGAGAAATTTGAAATATGAAAAGTTTATGTACGGCAGATAAGTCCTCCCAAAAGTTAATACCAAACTTGGAAGGGAGGGGCTCATTTCAGGACGAATATGGTACAAATGAGTGTGAAGGAGTCCAGTAAATCGTTGTGGTGCTTACCATGTCCGCCTGAACATTTGTGTTTCAATGTTTTACTTTATCAAGCATATTGAAGTCCAGCTAGTTCATAGAGGTCAGTTGTAAAAAAAATTTAAACATATATTCTGAAGTGAAGTTCTGAGTGAAATAGGAAAGAAATGTAGCCCACGGTCATTAATCATGATCACTCTTACATGGTAGGTTCAGAGGTATTTTACCGATATCTGAACCAAGATTATTTAGTTGTACTTGAAGTTGATATGCAAGTAAATTAAGATAAAGACCATGAGAACAACGGTCTATTTATAGATATTTGGAAATGGAGTCGTTTGTGAAATGATATTTCTTTTATGTCCCTCTCTGTCAAATCATATTGTCCCTTTCCGATATACAAGAATCTTTCTCAATATCACATGTATGTTCCCCTTCGTCCCTAGCTGTGCAAATGAAGGTTCTCTCATGGAAGGGATATAAACCATATCTTTCCACAAATATGGCCCTGTCCACAGATTAGCAGCTCTCCTCAAACTTATAACCCTGGAATGTTACATTAGGGTGGGGGCTTATTTGAGCTAGGCCAAATATGGCAAGAAACTAAGTCATCTACTCGGTTAAGGCCATGAGATTTCTTTGAAGTGACACTGGTATCGGATCAGATTTGCAGGTCCTGACAAAATGGACTGGGTTAATTTAACATAATTATAGCCATACAAACTTATTCATTTGCTCTTCTGTTAATTATTTACAATTCTACCATGTTTGCTATGTAACGCCAGTTTTGATTGGTTTAAAACCATGTATTATTTTCCAATAACCCACGCTCGTGCCAATAATACACGGTAGTGAGTCACGGCTGTTACAATTTTATATATCTAATATTCACACATTTTTAAAAGGTTACTATAGCCGAGTGGGCCAATGGGTTAGTCTTTCAAGAAATTTTTATCACGCACGATGCGAGTTCGAATCCTACGCCCCCCCCCCCCCTTTTATTTTTTTTTATCCTTTTTTTTTCAAAATCAATGCCATATGATAGATGCTCTTGATCGTAGTACTGTATTGCCTGTATATTTCATCAACAATTAATGCAATACTCCAGAAATAAATTACAAGGTTTTCTCTGGGTTTCTTTGCTTTTTTTCTATTAGAAAGAGGTCGATCTCAGAACTAAACAGTACATGGTAGAATAGAAATAATCAACTTTGCCTCGTGTATTGTTGCAGGATATACAACTCGGACTCGGATATTTTGCAATTTAATTAATAACTCAGGCCTGCAGGCCTTCGTTATTAATTAAAATTGCAAAATATCCGAGTCCGAGTTGTATATCCTGCAACAATACACGAATCATCGTTAATTATTTCTTAAGTAACTAGAAATCAGTTGGTCAAAAATTCTTAAATAAAGACACAACATTGTATAAAATGCTTGCTAAATAAATTTTATTTTCTGATCAACAATCGAGTGAGGGCGTTATAACAGTCCCCATGTGATGTCTGTTAAGCACAGGCCTTAGCAACAAGTTCAAGTTCTTTATTCCATAAGTTTTCAGGCTTATCGGATAAAGTACGATTACCAAATCACTTCATAACAGGAAACAGCTAGAAATGAAAACATCAATGATAAGCCAGCAAGCTAGACTCTGAATTGATTAGAGTGAACCGCATACCAGAGCTAAAATAATATGAAGGCGAATCAACAAGATTTCTTAAACATCTCGGACATATCTAAAAATTTGAACATAAAAACTTCCAATATGGACAAGATTACACCGATCATTCAAAATAAATGATGTATCTTGAGACAAGCTCTGTTAGGGTATAAGGCCTGGGGTCCACACACATCAATGAGTTAATATAACACAGAACTCAGACAAAGGCTTAATTAACATATCACAGGTTCAACCAATCAAAATGAGGCATGTAGATGTACTCACTCTCACATGACTTCACAAGTAATTACAGGAGTTACTTCCCTTTGATATTTGTACATGTGGCTTGGAATGTTTACCATTGAGAGATTTACGGGATAAATCCAAGTCAAAATGGACGAAGGGCCACCAAATAAGTGTCTTCCTAGTGAACGTTCTGACCACACAAATATTACCGGGGAAACAATTAAAAATTAACAATGGCTCAGGGGCCTGAAATTCTCTCTTTCAACAATATATAGTGAGCTACCAGCATATATATAAGTATTCTGTTAAACATGTTTATAACTAAATTGACCATCACAAAAAGTATCAAAGCTGTAGTAAAAGGTGGAGACTTTAGACATAGTAGAATATAGGTATTGACAAAAAACACTGTAAACCTACATTTTTGCAGTAATCTTAATTTTACAATTTTCACATTTGAAGCATTTCTCTTATTACCTAATTGCCTAATTATGGTAGCATGTCTCCATGTGACATTGCTTTTAATCATTAACTTGTCAATCTGATCAAAACATACTAATTAAACTTAGGCCTATCAATAATAAGATCAGAAACAACTCAAGTTTTTGTTTAAGAAAAAAAAAATTATATTCTGTGAATCTCCATTAAAATCAAAATTTAGCACTCACAGATTTTCAATTGAACACACTATGTTACCTAACATTACATAGTTTTGGAAGAGTCTGGATGAACAATATTGCAACAAACATGTTTTACAATAGACTTAATAATAGCTTGGCAGATAATACAGATTGGACATCTCCATAAGCTTTCATGACAAATGTAAAATGCACCAGTGGTTCAGGCTTATCAAAGGGAGGTAATTACGTTTTCAATAATTTGTTTAGATTAGTTCTTCAGATATTTTGAAAACAAAATCTCTGAATATCAAAAGATGTACAATGATACCAACCTCTGAACCATTAATTTTGTATTATTTCTCCCCCAGAAACAATTATACCGATACCTGTAGTATTAATTTTATACATTGTTGTGCGATTTTTCTACATTTAAAATGTACAGAAAACCATTTCTAACTCTTTCAACCAAACTAATCTAATCCAATCTGGTTACCAATGGTTACTTCAGGTGTTAGATAATAAAATACACATGTTGATATAATTTAAATTAAAAGTGATTTGGCCTGATTGATGAAATTATCAATACTATTTCCAAATATGCATTTCATATTAGACTAAAACTTTCTAAATAGGCACAGGTGCTGGAATTGGCATTTTCCTCCAACCTAGATTTTTTTTAATCAATATTCAGTTAATTTCCCAATTTTTTTTTAGTGGGAAAGAGGATCAGGATATTTAATCTAAGCCTATAACAATGCTACTTTCCTCTGTGATCTGTCAGTTTGATCTTTTAAAGACTTTTAATTTGAGTGAACAATATGCTTACCACTATGGTATATAAGCAGCTGTTATGATTGTAAAAGACTTGCTCAAGTCACAATATTTGTTAAGTTGGGAAGGAAATACTCAATTCCAACACCTGTGTAGATATAATTTCCTTAAGTCACTGGATTATTCCAAGATTCAGTAACACAAGAAAATCACATGTGACATATGCATGAGAAGAAGAAAATGATGAATTCATTCATTAGTTTGAAGCTACCAAATTATCTCCCCTTTATCAATCGAACCTAATGAGATAATGCCTAAATGACATGAACTCGGTTGTATACCAAAATTTCTTTCATATAAGTATTATGAATAATTTGAATTAATTTCTTATTAAGTCAATTTAGATGTCTTAACTTTTCAAAGATATTGTTACTGTTCCTGATAAAGGGAGACAACCCAGCAGACCTAGTGGTACTCGGCTCCTATCTACAATGAGACATGATTTCCCTATACCTACCAGGTAAGTAATGTGAATGCCCAATATAATGATGTAGCTAAAACTACTGAATTATAATCCGGAATAATACATAATGCACCAAAAAAGACTAGCAAAGTACGTTTTAAAGAGAAACAGAATCTCTGCGAAAGAAACAGGATACAGGGTATCTTGTTCTATACAGTAAAAAATAGTAAAATGTTCCTCACTTCATTTGCTCTCTTATTTAATGCCAACATGTTCCTACACCCTCTCTTAACAATTCATGTCTCTGCCAAATCTTTCTATCACCAGTCAGTCCCAACTATATAAGAAGTTTCATTATGACAAATATACAGTCCGAACAACTATGATAAGTATCTTAGCAGTATGTGTCTGTGATCGCTTTAGATCTTGTCACAGCTGTCTCTCAATATAACACCGGGAAGTACCTTTGATTTCATTACAGACATGCATCTCTCCCACACATTATTTCAAAGAAATAATCCCCAAAATAAATCAAAACTTTTTATATCTGAACACCTAGTTTATAAACAGTTACAGGTTCTGAAGCCTGAATACATTTTATCATCAACAGATAATTTATTTTTCATGCTTTATCTTTTCTTACAGTAAACTTCACAAAAATCAATAAAATATATTTTTATGAATGGCAAGCCTAGACTTAATTAAGAATGTATAATTATACCAAATCTAGTACAAATTAAAGACACATACTACATTAGAAGTTTTCAAGGGAAGTAACTTTACTACAAAATCGCAAGTATAGGACCATACATCCTTAATTTCAAAGGGAAAACCTTTGGTGTGATTTTATTTTTGTATATGAAAATTTCATGTACATGTACTTGCACATACTGAATATGATTTCATTTCCTACCCCCCCCCCTAAATTATAGCTCAATTCCAGATGAAATATTGCTCAAGAGACATATTCACACACTCTTCAAATAAATGTTACTTCAAAATTTTGTATAACCAATGAAAACATCACTGTCATAACCACAATTTTTTTTCCATTGTAAAAGAAATATCATAAATGAAATTCATTAATTCTACAAAATTTTACAAGTTCTAAATACGATTGGCTGAACATAGGTTAACCTTTCATAACATTCATTAAGAAAACAACTTTTGGCAAAAAAAACATTACAACGGAAGAACATTGAATGTGGATGATGTTACTAAAACAGTTCTGTTACCATGGTTACCATGTAGTGCACAAGTTTGAAACAGCAGCCGTGTTTGATGTATGACGACATTTGTTTAAACCATAAACCACAAACACAAATGCTTCTCAGTTTAAAACAGCAGCAATGTTGAGGTCAAACAACACAGACACAAATAGTTCTTGATTTTAAACAGCAGCGATTTTTCTACACGGAGACCTGTCTGATCGGAACTACACAGACGCGAACAATTCTTGGTTTAAGACAGCAGTGATGTTTTACGTACATATTTAAACATTACATAGAACATGTCAGGAGAACAGGAGTTCCTATATACCTTATACACTTTTAACTTTGGGATCAAGAAAACAGATAGAGTTATCGTGCCTGAAGATATGTCTTAAGATAAAAATATTGTTTTACACAAGGAATTTTTATAAATACGTGTACATTGTATCATGTTTTTGTGTTTGAGCAAAGTTATCATTACATAATTATAAAATAATGCATGTTCATACAAATGCCATTAATTTAGTAATATTCCTCTAGATCTGCTGTTATTAGTGTATCTATACTAGATATTCATTACATCAATATCAATTTCCAAGTAACAAGTTGTTAACAGAACTGAAAGTTTAACCTTTGATAAATTATCCTAAGGAGATTTAGTAATCTTGCTTGGTAGACAACAATCTTCACATTACATTGTATGTAAGGTAAATTATGGCAAATATTTTCACTGAATATGCATGAAAGGTAAATTATCTCAAATCAGTTATCCAGCAATGTATCTATTAGAACTATAGTGTAAATTGTGGTAATTTTCATTTATTTGTTAAAACATGCTTTTAAAGTGAACTAGAACTGTAGCCAGGATGGCTGACTAATACCCCCGCAAATTGCACGAGTCAATGGTGAATTGGAACTGTTAATTAGAGGCTAACTAAGATAACCCAGTAATATAGTGACCAGTTGCCATAGCAACCATAATTTTGAAGAAAAAAAAAGAAAGTGGCATGCACATCTACACATGGTCCTCTATATTTGTGTGAAGTTTCATTGAAATTGGCCATTTAGTTTAGGAGGAGTTGTCCGGACAAACTTAAAGTTATGGTTCTTATCAGAAAACCTGTTTATAGTGACCAGTTGCCATAGCAACCATAATTTTGAAAGAAAAGAAAGTGGTATGCACATCTATACATGGTCCTCTATATTTGTGTGAAGTTTAATTGAAATTGGCCATTTAGTTTAGGAGGAGTTGTTGGGACAAACTTAAAGTTATGGTTCTTATCAGTAAAACCTGTTTATAGTGACCAGTTGCCATAGCAACCGTAATTTTGTGAAAAATAAAGTGGCATGCACATCTACACATGGTCCTCTATATTTGTGTGAAGTTTCATTGAAATTGGCCATTTAGTTTAGGAGGAGTTGTCCGGACAAACTTAAAGTTATGGTTCTTATCGGAAAACATGTTTATAGTGACCAGTTGCCATAGCAACCATAATTTTGAGAAAAATAAAGAGGCATGCACATCTACACATGGTCCTCTATATTTGTGTGAAGTTTCATTGAAATTGGCCATTTAGTTTAGGAGGAGTTGTCCGGACAAACTTAAAGTTATGGTTCTTATCAGAAAACCTGTTTATAGTGACCAGTTGCCATAGCAACCATAATTTTGAGAAAAATAAAGTGGCATGCACATCTACACATGATCATTAATATTTGTGTGAAGTTTCATCGGGCCGTGAAGTTTCATCGGAATTGGCCTATCGGTTTAGGAGGAGTTGTCCGGACAAAATGCATCTACAGACGGACGGACGGACGGACGGACAGACAACCTGATTCCAGTATACCCCCCCTAACTTCGTTGCGGGGGTATAAATATGGAAAAATTAGCCCACAGTGTACTTACAGGGTGTCGGTCCATTGTGTACTTACAGGTTGTCGGTCCGTAGTGTACTTACAGGTTGTCGGTCCGTAGTGTACTTACAGGGTGTCGGTCCGTAGTGTACTTACAGGGTGTCAGTCCCTAGTGTACTTACAGGGTATCGGTCCGTAGTGTACTTACAGGGTATCGGTCTGTAGTGTACTTACAGGGTGCCGGTCCGTAGTGTACTTACAGGTAGTCAGTCCAGCGTGTTGATATGGTTAATTATGGGACTATAATTAGCTTGTTGTTGGGTAAAAAATGACAAGAATTTAAAGAATACAAAACACATACTCCTGGATATATAGACAATAGCTGTAGACTAGTGATAGCAATCAAATGAGGAGGCACGTAACAATCAGTATTTACATATAATTATATACATATATATTTTACTATTTACACTATATACACAATGTACATATCAACATGTTCCGACAAGGACACTCAACATAAATAATAGATATCTAATTCAAAATGTACATGAAGATATTTTATGCTTCGAAAACTGGCTACCTTTACTATGACTTTTCCCTTCATTTCTATTTATTAAAACTTAAAAGATTGATGTGTTCTTGGAGATTTCTGCATAAAATTATGTACCATAATGATATCAAACATTACTATTGCCAAGTAAATTTTACCTTCCCGGGTACCTATTGTTCTATCCATATCGTGATTCCAACATTGAATCATGATGTACAGGGCCTGAAATTTAATCCTAACATTTATTTAAAAAAAAAAAATTTAATGGTATAAGAGGCGTACATATTTGTGCCGATATACCAGTTCAATGACCACATAGCTGTTCTTTTAAAAAGCCATTCTGAAATCAAATTACTTCTGGGTTTTTTTTCTAGTTTTTTTTTTTTTTTTTTTGTGAAAATATGAAGTACAAGAGGTTTAAGCCATATATTGCAGCACTGGGAACTTACCAACTAGAAAATGTTATTACTTCCACAAAAAGAAATGTAAGATAACATAAAGTATCAACACATTAAAACAAAGACTGAAGCAATTGTTTTTTGTCTTGTATCAGAAATAACTTCTGTATTATTTCTAGGTCCGATAACAACTATGCTGAAAAAACATTTAGTAACATTCATTCTAAAATATTTTCATCAATTCTGTAAAACTAAATTTGACCAAATGAAAAAAGTCAGTACTCTTTCAGTCTTTGGTTTTTAGAGGTTTTCTACATTTTCATATTTTTACAAACAAAATTAAAACGTGCATATCAAATTAAAAACACCTTTAAAGCTATACAAATGTAAAAAAAACACAAAATGTTAACCCTTGAAAAAGTGTAGTTGACCAGTAATAAAAAATAGCCGTATGTGTTGTCATGTTGATGTTGATCACCGAGTCGGTCCTGACGAAACATGATGACTGTACACGAAGTTCTCTGTGGGGTTCTTCCGCCAGCACAAAACATACGATGCACACTAACCTTAAAGCAATTTGTAGAAGTTCGATCTCCTGACAAATTTCACCGAACACCATTTTTCTCTATTTAACTTTTTTGTAGAAGTCTTTCTCCTGACAAAACTAAGCACAAAACACAAACTTAAGGGTTTGCAAAAAAAAAAAAAGTTGTAGAAGTCTTTCTTCTGACAAATTCTCAAAAACTGTTATGCAAACACAGCTTTACATCAACCAAATCACACAAGAAGCAGCGAGGCAGCTGTGAGCAAACATCGGATTTTTCATCCTCTTGATGGTTAAATCATTTCCAACTTTGTAGAAGTCCTTCTCCTCACGAAATTGAAAGATTGTGATGATATTTTCAGTATATGGAAATACCATTGTTGACAAACATTTTGTAGAAGTCTTTCTTCTCACAAATAAATACATGCAAATAAGAATCAAAGTCTAACCTATAAAGACTGAACCAGTAAAATAAGAGAAAAATTTGTGGACAAAATCGTTTAACATAAATTTTAAATCTTTTATCTAGGAAGTTGCTAATTTATAATTAAGTTGTTCAAAATTTACTTCATTAAAAAAAAAAAGAAAATAAAAATAAAAAATTACAATGGGAATAACATAATCATTTTTCCAATAAATACTGAAGTATTATCACAATTTTAGATATCCGAGGTCAGTCTTTATAGTAAAAGTTTGAGAAGGTCTCTTGCATCCCAGTAGATTTATTTATCAAATTTTGTAATTAAAGAAAACTTAATTACAAATTTAATTACGAATTTATTCGTGAAATTAAAACAAACACCCTAAAATTCATCTGTTCTAGCCACCCTTTAAATCTTGCATGGCTGGCCAGTTATCATAGCCATTTAATTACAAATCAAAACTGGGTGAACACATTTTGTCAGTGAGCCATTAGCACCAAAATTGTTCAGATTCATATACCATTCAGGGCATCCAGTGACCCTTGAGAGTATCATTTGACCCCCAAAAATCAGATTTGACTCTTGAAGGAACATGTCTCTTTGAATATGCTTTTTTGACCCTTCATATTTTTTAGAAAGGTTGATTCGACTTCTGAAAATGCTAAAAATCAAGGGTCAACTGGATGCCCTGTCATTCAAAAGTGAAAAGGTACATAAGATGTTATAGAACAGTATCTATAGCTCACTATTCAAAGAATACTGATAAAATGCAGAACAATTTGAGACAATTATATTTGTTATAATTTTACAGCCTCCTTGTTGAACATTTAAACAATCTCTGTGTTATGCACTACTCACTTTCTTTCAGCACAAACATTTTTTTGAATGTTTACTTGCAATAACAAAATCAACCTGACCAAATTGTACTATTCTTTGAATATGCAAACAAAAAAATCCAATTTCAAAGTTAAATTAAATCTATTAATTTTTATGGAAATATTAATAAAAACTAATTTGATAAATCAAATACATGTATAATGAAGAATTCTTCCTAATACAAAATTTTCTATTTCTAATCATTTTTCTATTTTGAATTGCTTTCCATTATATTTATAATATAAATATCTTTTTGATTTTCATTTTTCATTGTCACATTGTACATGCAATAACACTGAACTAACTCTAAATCCCCCCGACGTATAATTTTTGCCTTTTTTCAGCTGGCAAGATCTAGAAAATGTTCTTCTAAGTAAAAAAAAGACAAATTTAAACATGGCAATATTTGCTTTAAAAGGCCAGAGATTGAACATTTGGCTTAAAGCAAATATTATATGCAGTGAAACTTTTCCCTTTGTTTCAACAGCGAGCTTGGTGTACAGAAAAGATGTCAGGGATACGACTTCATTAGGTACATCCTCAGTGGGCGGGGGTCGAGGAGGGGCTGTAGGGGGTTGGGGAGGGGCTGTAAGGGGTTGGGGAGGGGTTACAATGTAACAAGGCTAGGGATTGTGGGCCGGTTTGTGGATGTGAAGAGGGTCTTCAGATGTCACCGTTACTGCTTGCACAGTCAGACCCTTCACATTCCCGTACTTGTCTTCAGCGTCCTGTTTCTTTGAAAGACTGTATTTGAATGTTTCGTACACGCCCCATGAGATTGCAGTAGCAGGCATTTGAAAGACAACTCTCGCCTGTAGTCCTCTAAAGAAGCCCTTTACTCCTTGGAATTCATAAACTGTCCTAAACGCGGCTGCCATGCCATTTATGTAGGAAACTTGTTTGCGGGCACAACACTCTTGTGTGTTGAGCAGGGTTTTACAAACATCCAACGGCATGGTAACTGCTGCTGATGTAGCCCCTGCCAGGCCTCCAGATATCACATGACTTAAGGGGTTATACTCTCTATTGTGGTTTAAAATATCTTGCATTTTCTCATACACGATAAAGTGTACAATTTGAAAAGGAAGGTTCATAGTGAGCTGTGTTGTGTAACTTCTATAGAAGGCTCTGACTCCTTCTTTGGTGTACACATCCACGGTACAGTGAGCACACGACTTGTACGGGCTCCCGTAGACCTGCATCCTCTGTTTTATCACTATATACCCGGTCAATCACAGGTCAAATGTCATCCAGACCAGCCAGAGCATAACAGTCAATATCATTGATGTCATCAAGGTTAGCACCATAGAGGTCATCGAGTGCAGTACCACCAAGGTCAGCATCATAGAGGTCATCGAGTGCAGTACCACCAAGGTCAGCATCATAGAGGTCATTGAGTGCAGTATCACCAAGGTCAGAATCAGCAAGTAGAAAACAGAAAAATACAAAATAAGTATTTTGGAATTTGCAGATTACTACATACACAATTAGATGTTTTTGAAGTTCACATTAAAAGTACTTTTTTCTATTAAACGAAACTTTGAATAACACCAGATCAGGATTTCATGGCTTAACACCATACATGAACATTGACAAAATCAGTAAGAATTAAGTCTACATAACCTTGACATTTCCACTTTTGAGAATGAAGCAAAATTTTATGTATATAATATAAGTTTGAAGTCCCCCCCCTCCAAATGTTCATATTTCCATATTAATCAATGACGTTTCGTTTTAAGATGAGCTGTGATACTTGAACGATATACACATCCTGATATGAAAGTGTATACTCTTATGCAACACTTAAGTATTACATGTCTGTGGCAAATTTGCCTGCCAAATACGATGATCATAAGCAGAAAGCGATGTACTGTACATATGCAGTACTTCCATGAGTACCATACTTATCCTGCCATAAGCCCTGTGATTTGTTTGTTTTGTGAGTCTATTGTCCCGTAAACAGCTAGAGTCATTTGAGGCTGGGATTCCTTGTAGTAGCTGGTGGCTACTTCACTGACCAACATACAGGAGACTCGTCAGAAGCCATCCAGAGCAATTAGGGTCAAGTATCTTGGCAAAGGACACAACCACAACAGCACTGACCGGTCCGTTTCTCAGCCTCCCAAGAAACAAAAACCGGCACAGGTAGGGAGTATCAAACCACGCACCTCAGATCTTCACCTGAGGTTGTATGGTCGGTGCTCTATCCTGCCATAAGCCTGCTGTGAGGGGGCCAACATGTAATCTCTGACTTAATGTAGGAGTGAGCTTATTACAGGAATGTGGTATTGAATTTGGTGTCATTTCTTCTGAACTGCAATAAAGTTGATGAATTACCATTGAGGGCTTTATTGCTTGATAAATATGGTATATAGTATCTTGAAACACTGCAGTACAGTGCGCAACAATCCTGCTGTATTTGACGTAAGATATATGTAATGGAATCAGGACTTTAAATAATTTTACATGAATATTTTATCTCTAATGGTTGCTTCCTCTTTTCCTCCATAAAATGTCATTATCATTTTAGCAAGTTATTGTTACATCAATTGAAAACTCTGCAATAGGTAAATGAAGAAAAATCAAGTCATTAAGTATCAAAACAGGGAATTAAATTAAGTACCACAAGTAGCTTATTACGTCAAATACAGCTATCAACTTACCTGCTTACCCCATCTGTGTAAGTTGTTTTCAGTCTGGGTACAGACCTTATATGTAATTTTGATAAATATTCCTCAATCTTTATCTATATATACAGCCTTTACAGAATTTAGATTTCACATCCAAATGCTGGATTACCTTAACCGATCACTTCCTCTGTACAATTTGTCTGCCATAAACTTTTAACTTACAACTTCACTATCACCTTTTGACCAATGGAAACCACTGCCTTTTTTTACGTAAAATAAATGAATAATCATAAATTCCTCCATGGCAAAGACTAGTCTGGTCCTTTGGACTGTCTTTTGTTGTTTTTTTCATAAACCCATATGTATAGGTACAAAATATGTTTTTCATAAAATTCAAACCAACATTTATGATGATGTCGATACTGCAGTGATTTTTCAGACTATTTTGTGAAAAAAATATTTCCTGCAAATTGGGAAATTTTAACGCGGAAACTGAAACGTATACATAAAAGCTATTAAACAAACACATTGGGTATATTTTGATCACTTTAATTTGTTTGATTTCTTTTTCCTTTTTTCATCATAATATTGCAGCCATTTTTTTGCATTTCACGATCATCCAAGCACTTTAAAGTGACATCTAACATAATGGGGAAAAATACCAGTCAGGATCAAAATATCCAGAATCAAAATCGGCAATTTGTTGGTAATTTCAGCAGGGCAACTGGATTTTTTTAAAAAGAAATCTCTTTGGGAATGGGATCAGTATCCGACCCCATATATATATATATATCCTGAAAAATCTGTACCGATACTTTTTCAGGACGTTGGCTCTTTTCCCGAAGATTGTACTGATACTTATTACATAGGAATACAGAATACGTAAATATGTACATGTATATGTACATATTGTATTTCACTGTTACCAACACTTACTCCATACATAGATACATGACAAATTACATGTATTTTGACAAGTTTTCCTCATATTTTCACTTCTCTCATAAACGTTGGATTAATCGTACACTTAATCTCAAGTAAGACAGGACAGGGAATACAAGTCAGATGTAATATTCGCGGTCTCAACACAAAAATAAAAACCCCAGCGAATTGTTTAAATACAAATTGAAATGTATTACTGCATAATGTCTACTATGTTTCAATGAAATTTATTACTTGCAAACTACGTCTAACTGGGACAACTGCAAAACATTATCCCATAAAATTTAATAACCACAAACTTATTCCGACTGGAACAACAGCAAAATATTCGCCAATGAAATTTAATACTCGTGAATTGGTTGACTGCGACAACCACAAAAGTTTCGGCCATTTGTTCCGATGAAGACACGCCTAAGTGTTGAAACTAGTCAACTATTTGATTAAAGCTGATCGACCCAGCACGACGTTGTTATGCCTTTTGGTCTCTTTGACCACTCAACTTTACGGCCTGACACTTGTATTCCTTGTGGAATCTGTCGACTGGGGTAACACATAACCATACAGAACTTTTTACACAGACATTGGATCTCCCACTACCTGTATTAGCCCAAGAAATTTACAACTATACAAAAGTTGACATGACTGCATAATTGATAAATTCTTAGTGTGCATTCTTTACTTAAACTCTGAATGGAGCCTAAATTACACAGTGTACCCACTGAAAATATCTGTTGTGTCACTAGAATTATCTACTTATGATGTCATCCACAATGTTTAATACATTTATATTTAAACTCTATGCTGACAGTTAGTAAGTAGCACACAAGACGACAATTCATTCCTTACGGTATTTTGAAGTGTAAAAACATATCAATAATTTAAGGTATTGATATTTATCTTAAAAATCGAAATAGACCAAAATTTATAAAAGATAATTTGAATCGTGAAATACATAAAACTTATGGGGGGAGGGGGATGTAACAAGTTTTTTAAGACACTAGAATTTAAATCATACCGTCTATTGGGGTCATCACAGCATCATGGGCTAACGTAGCAACACCGCCCGCTATGCCTGAAGATAAAATGAGAATCAAGGAATTAGTATAAGCTTTTAGCTTGTTTTCCAATCCTATATATGTATATATAATTTGTATTGTGATGTTGTGATATATGTATATATAATTTGTATTGTGATGTTGTGTGTAAGTATTTGAATATTAATAGTATTTGAATATTAATAAAATATTGTTTATATTAAACTAAAAGAAAATCAAGAAACATGATATAAATACACTGAAACAAAAGTTTGAAGGATTTTTTGAAGTCAGCTAATATAAGAACATCATCAAATTTGAAGTATTGACTTGAGGAGTTTATTTACTATTATTTGCAGGATTATCAGAATGTAATCTAGTCCCACAGGAAACACCACTCCTGGACCTGAACATCTGTGTCCTTCAATATCATTGATTAAATCCTATGTACATATATCCTAGTAACACTCCAGTAGGTAATTCATTTCATCCTCCTGTGTATCTCTCATAATACAAAATTACTTCTTTCCTTAACATGTACAATAAAACCTGCTAACTTGATCTCCATCGGTCCACGTCAATAGTTTGAGAAATACAGAAACATCCAAGTAAGCCGAGTTTGGTCCTAGATCATTAGGTACTTATCACATGTTTACAACAAACGTAACCTTAATGTAAAATTACACCATTTTCTTACAGTACTATAAAGTAGAAATGTTTGTGATATGGAAATTTTCGCTTATTTTGTGACCATTAAATTTCTGCAAAATTATCCACATGCAAACATAACATGTGAAATATTGGCATACAAATATTTCCATCAAATAAACTAAATACCATAAAATAATCAGTCCCTGATTGCATCCAGAAGACCATTGAGAATATTTTTAACTCCCCAAAGTAAGATTTGACTTCTGTGATTGAATGGGCATGTCTAGATATATGTTACGACCCTTAAATTTTTCGAGAAATGGTGATTTGTAATTTTGTGTTACTGATAAACCTGCCTGTTGCATTGTGGTACTAATTTGCATAGAAACTTGGTCCGTCAGACCCAGTTATTATTTTTGGGAATTTCCTGTATACTTTCATAAATACACATTTTCCTTCAGTTTTTGACTCACAATAATTTGTTAGGTATACATTAAGTCTGAAAACAGTAAGGAGGTCAAAATATAAACATTTATACATATTTCTTTAGGAGTGTAGGGTTTTAAAATTATAAACTCGACTATAACAGTAGATACCTTGGTAAAAAATAATCTCAAACTTACCATGAGCAAAGTGGTTTCCTTTTTGGCCATTTGCCAGTGCTTTTTTTGTCTTCTCATAGCAAGTGAAGTAAAGAGCATGTGCAGGCCCTGCCCCGCCGACAACAACCTGTATCCCCCGTACAGTATTCCGCATACCTTCAAACTTCACAATCTTGTGAAAGGCATCGCGGATGCTACGGTAATCCGCCTTTGGATCAGGAACAAGTGATTGCATCCGTGTCTGAAATTTTTGAATATATGTTAATGATCACACCATTCTATTACGTAATAAATACTGTCAAGTCTACATTTTTACTCTATTCTTCAAACAGCATTTAGCTCACCCAGTCCGAAGGACTGGGGAGCTTATCCTTGGGCGCCGCATCTGTCAAATTTTCATTTGAAATGCTACTAGACATGAACGAATAAAAGGATTTAAATCATTTTGACCAAAGTTTGAAGCATCCTTGGGGAAAGATGAACAAATTTTGAATAAATGGTGACTCTGGTCCCCGGGGCCAGAGGGAGAGGGTCCAACAGTCCTTTAAATTGCTATTTATAATTAAGTCATGAACCACTGACATGAACAGATTTTGATTAAAAGTCAGAAGCATCATCGGGAAAGGAAATACATTTTCATATGTATATGGTGGCAATGGTCCCCATGAGGCCAAAGGGAAAGTGCCAAAAAGGAAGAAAAGAGGTAATTTCACTAAATGGTAACTATTCAGATGAGCATTTTTTTAATGCAGACCTCCTGAGCCGCTTCTTGAAAAAGTTATAGCATAACATATATATATAGAACCTATAGAAATACTGCGTAAAACAAAATCTATAACATACACAATAAGGAAACTGTTGCCTCGGTTGAACTTTCACCTGTACATGCATGTGTTGCTATATACGTAAGCATGACGATATTAATACCTGGTACATATACGTATACATGTTAAATATATATCAATGTATATACCATACTTAAAGCCTACAGATGAGAAACTGACATTACTGTCATTGATTTGATCTGATGAGAAACTGATATTACTGTCATTGATTTGATCTGATGTGAAACTGATATTACTGTTATTGATTTGATCTGATGAGAAACCGACATAACTGTTATTGATTTGATCTGTGAAGGACAACTTGTGTTCATTATATATATTATATAAAATATAGATATTTTACCTCAAATTTCAAAAACATAAGTCAGAGCTACTCTCTGCTGGTCAAAAATACTTCGAAAGGTCTAATAAAATTTGTGTAGGGTTTTTCGCCCTATTGCAACATAATGCGTTAAATATTTCAGCAATGGCAAAAGGAGTGGTTTTTTGGTGATCACAGCTACCTAAAATACCTTCTAGACATTTTAAGATTGAAGATAGTTTAGACCTTTGTTACCTATATATGTATATAATGTATGTATATTGATAATATATTCATAAAGTCAGAATTTCAGAAACCCTATAACACTGACATCGGCCTTTGGCCAGCTCTCAAAGTTGACCTTTTTGACTTCAACAGAATACAAGTTCAAAGTAAAAATATGCGAATTGCTGCAGCAGGTATGTATATACATTTTTGTACAGCTATTTGATAAATAAAACACCAGATGTTTTTATGATATTATTATACACTGGTTTTATTCCTAAAACCGCAATTTTACTATCAAAATATGCAGGGAAAAACTTTTTGTTTCCAACAATTTGCAGGGCTTTTTAATTTCTTAAAGCTATTTTTAGCAAAAAATGGGCTCAATCACAGTCATGAGGAGATTGCATATTGTAACCCCTGGAGTATCAAGGATGCATAGAAGTTGGAATGGAGTAAATAAATCTATGAACTGAAGACAACTTCAGACAGACTTAACATCAAAATTTAACAACCATATATATACATCTGTATTTGTTTAAAAAAACATGCCCTGTAGCTATAGGCTGACTGTACATAGGTGTAATAGACCTGTTAAACATGGAATCAACCTCCTGTGGATAGGTCGGAAACAGTTTAAGTAAAATTATATTTTTTAAAGTTTAATTTTAGTTACCGATCGTGATACAGCATTTCTGATTAATCATGCAGTCAAGAATTGTCCGAAAGGTCACCAACTTTGTGTAACAGCTGTTGAATCTCATGAAGTATTACTAATCAAAGAAATCACGATATACATACCTACCTAGTTATATACAATGTCAGTACTCATTTATATAACCAGTATTATAGGATAAATGTTAAATATTCCCTTACTGAAAATATAATAAATTCTGAATAAAAACACACATTAAATGGAAATTATAATAATTGTATTAAGTCTGTTAGCCAAAACATACATAAAATTGTTTTTAGGGATTTGTACAAGTTTGTTCTCAGCTTTTTCCAAGTAAGAAAATCTTAACGAGTCCTGTTGCATCATTTTAATTATAGCAGTTTACTGAGGGTTTTTGAGGCTATAATATATAATGGGCCTTTGTTAAAGCCAAGTATTGTCCCCATTCCCAATTCAAATTATTTCATATCAAGGCGAAATTCCCAAACTATGCAGTTTATTCCTGAATATTTCAAATTCTGTAGCAATTACAAATTTTCTTCACAAATGAAATAAAAAGGCTCCATATCTAAAACGAGTGAACAAACAAAAGCCCTGGATAGGTCATAGTGGTGTTGGTTGACATCTTAAATTTATTTGCAGCAGAGATAAGGGCAAATTTCCTGGAAAGTGTGTCATATTGCCACAAAATTAAGCAAATGAAATATGAGATTCAGGGAGGGGGGGGGCAGTAAGTAAAATCTCACAATCATCGATCGCTGTGTACTTTACTAAAGGTATGATAGGAAGCATATCCCTAAGAACCATGAAATTCAAGTGTATCTTGTAATATTTATCTACCTGGTTTCAAGATAGCTAGCTGTAGCTAAAGAAATAGAAAAGAGTAACAACTCTTAAGCCTGGTTTCCCAGCAGTATATTCTAGAACGGCTTAAAGCTGGTTGTCACCATGTTTTAGGCAGAGAAGGCTGTCATCGATGCCCGGCATAATAAAAGCATGACGTAAAACTGAACTAAAAGTTAGAATTGACGATGTCATTGTGTAATATATAAAGTATATGATTCATCTTTATAGAAATTTTGTTGATGTGAGTTCCAATGTCAAACCAAAGAAAAGTAAATTAATTAGTCTCTTTTTGACAAATTTATCTTTAAAAACTCCATATTTAATTTAGCTAATTTTTCTTTTGGACTAATTAGATTTTCAAATTATAAATAATGAAGAAATTTTGCTGATTATTAATGTATACATTACTTATGATTGGTTTTTATTTATTACATAATGTGCTGTTTGCTCTATATATACTGTAATCGACAATTTTCTGCTATTTCCATGAAAAACATTACAGTCTGTGTAGAATCTTGCCCTAATTTAACCATGCAATCTAAACATATTTTTGGCAAACGTTGTTGGCCTCAATATCCAAGAAAACTACCAGACTACTATCATGACTTCCAGCCTTTCAGAATGAGAGAAGAAGCTGTTTGAATGCTTTAACAAATTGGAGCCCTTTGACCTTAAAATGGGCTCAAGGTCATTTTTGTGATGGACAATAAACATAGTTCTAACTGGATGGGATCAATAATACAATAGGCAATTGCAAGATAACATCATAATTTTGGAACTCTCAGAAGATGTACTGTAGTTTACTCCTGACATTATTAAATTATAGCATGATATTTTCCGTGACACTGAGAAAACAAGCAATGAATGTGAGCATTAATTATTTATGTTGGTGTCGAAGCCTAATTCCTCACAACCAGGGACACTGGCAGCCCAGCAGTGTCAACCCCTGACAAATATTGTTTTCAATTTCATTTTCATTTATCAACAATCTAATATAACAAGAGATATGGTGATAAATACGGTTTTGTTTCAATAAATAGGACCTTTATATAAAACACTGGTTTCCTGCATGTTCTAATTTGGCGTTTACATTTTGCAAAAATACAATGGGCCTAGGCATGTGAAGTTTCTGCAATGAACCAACGTAGCTATTTAGCTCATGATAACATATGCTATCAGATCTTCTCCACTGTAACATATGAAACTTGTGTTTTGTAATTATATATATATAAGATTGTGTAACAGGGCCAACAGGCAACACCCATATTTGACGAGTGCAACTTGATTGTTTGACATATATATAAACCAGGAAAAACAGTCGTCCGTGTATATATGTACAAACATTAATTCATCGAAATAAGAGGAAGCAACATGTAGATCTACTGAATTATTGATCCAACACTCCCTTATTTATATGACAGCACACGGTCAAACGTAAGGGAGGTAACTCCCGGCTATATCCTGTTAATATAGTTAGGCATATGTTTGAAAGCCATGTACAATTTGGTTGATATGGTCAGTATAAACTTATGCATTATTACAGATAAAGGTTATAGTCGGTATTACGATCAATGTTGACATGCGTAATTCGGAAATGCATCACTTTCGACACTGTACTAAGCGCCTCTATGAGTCAGCTTATCACCCTCCACACGTGCGACGTGGACACAATCTTCAACAACTTCGCGACAAATAACACTCTTTAAATCACTACCAACAAATACAAATGGCTGTGTAACTTTTCCGCACCTTTACACAGTCGACAGGATACATGACACAGTGCTCCATAACGCCGGCAGCAGCCCCCGCCAGCATGTGGGTCGAGGTTGTACTCGTAGGGGGCAAACATTCATATGGGTCGTTTTCGTCCATTACACACTAAAACGCCCGTTAATTACATTCACACAGAAAAGTAGTCTTGTAATTGTCTTCACATCCGACTAACTTCCTTCGTTAAGACATGTTATGTGTATAAAATCCGTCGTCCTATATTATAACTTCTCTCTGCACATGGCTCGGATCACGAACGTTTCTGGTGGAAAGAGAGAATAAATATCAACTCAACGACCGGACCGAAAAATACGGATCTTACATAACGCCAATTCGAATTACCTCCCCTCTACCAACGTTTTCCCTCCACGTGTGCGGAAGTCACGGACGGCCTGTAACTAGGCCAAGAAAGAGGATATGATGTTGATTTTTTTCTGTATAGAAATTTTTATGATAATGCCATATGCGTAGCATGGACAAAATTAATTGAACAATCTAACTAATACAGTAAAAATTAAAGTAATTGATATTTCTTTTCGTGTATCTTTGTATGATTTTTAAAAAGGGGATATATAATATATGTACTATATTGAATACATTATACCATGCAACATCAAACTCACAATAACTTTAAAATATGCATCATAACAAAACAAAAAACTCAGACATATACAACCGAATCCCACTTAAAAGAAAAAACAAAATTAACAAACCAACAAAAAGGACAAACAAAAACAAACAAAAAACCAAACAAACAAACAAACAAAAATAAAAATCAAATAAATCAACAAATAAGTAAACATGGCCTCGTTTCAATTTTCTGAATTGTCCGTTGCATAAGATCCATAGACGTAAAACATTTTACTAGAGTGACTGAGTACTCTAGTGTATAATGTAACGTGCCATCTTTGTTAGTTATCAATAATAAATATTATTTATTTAATGAGGTAACATGTTAGTAGACGTCAGTAGTCATTGGCCCTCGAATACACGATTCAATAATTTCAAACGGAAAAAAAAAAGACAAAAAAAAATTAAATAAAAAATAAAAATTTTAAACAAAGTAGAAAAGAAAAAAAAAAGCAAAAAAAAACCACCCCAAATACAACAACAACAAAATAACAAAAAACAACATGTACAATTTTCTCAGTGTGTAGAGGATCGTAGCACTGTAATTTGATACACGTTGATACATGCCCAGGTGTCCATTTAAATCGTGAACATACTAGTTAATGAAATACAAATAAGAAAATCCGCAACAAAACCTAGACCGATTCTCGTCTTATTTGGTACACACGCACTGAATGACGTCACAGTGTACGTCATAGATGTAGATTTACAGGTAGCTTGGCGAAGGTTGTTGACGTCAATGTCGATTTACCTGAGAATATTAATTCACGGTCTATTAAGATTTACGAGGAAATAGCATGTCACGGTCTATTGCAGACGGATGTTGATTTTTTTTTTTTAAGTTAATGGATTCAAAAAGTTAATAGTATCAATTTATATAGTATGAGTAGGGGATACAATACTAACCAGAAGCAGACACCGGTGATAGTACTAAAAGGTTTTTTTAATTTTTTGTGTGTGTGTTAAAGCATCAATATATCACGGAGCAACACATATAAGTATAAATATCTAGATAGTGTGCAATCATGACGTATATACCTGTCTGTTTAAATGCCTAACGTCTTGCGTAGGACCAAAGGAAACTAGGGAGATATTTTCTTTCATTCACAGAATAGGTTATTTGCGTACAATTTGTAATATACATGTACATGTATATAGTCCACTTTGATTTATTTATAATTTACACTTTGACTGCAAGATCTTAGCTCACATTATGCATTAAGGATTTAAAGTAATAATCTAATACATATTGTATATATCCGACATACATGGTTAGGTCGTTAGAGTAGGACACGTAGAAAGGGGTGTATAGAATAATTAAAACACATGAACATCTATAATTACAGAAAATTTATTCCTGACAGTAAAATATGTACAAATGTACTGTACGTGTGAGGTTCTCTAATTTTCCCCAAGAAGTTAACAACTAAATTTTAATCTTTAAAATTACAAGGCCATGTACTTAGTATTTTATTATTGAATGTACAAATCGACCTGGAAAAGTGCCAGCACTTGCGTTTAAAGGTGCATTCCTTCGTTTGAATTAAGTTAAGGTCGTCAAAATTAAACTTACTGGAAAATATGTATTTTTTCCAAGTAGTAAAAGTTATAATCTTTACATTAATACGGCAGTTTTACTCTCAAGATAAACCAAAGTTCTTCGAGTATTAAGTCTTGAAAATTCTTAATTCGACCCGAAGTATCACTAATTTCCGGAAAGGCATACGGTATTTGTCTACAATACGCATTTTCCTGTACATTTCGGTGTTAATTTCATTACTTGTAGGCTCAAACACTCATATAATCATCGTTTGGACATATATTTCATCATTACAAATTGTGCATGTTTCTGATGTCCTAACAAAGGAATGTCCCTTTAAGATGAAACCCACAATTACAGTAGGGAAATAAGATAGCTTTAAATCGAGAATCAGTGAACCATAAAGGCGCGGTAATTGCCAAACAGGACAAAAAGCTACACTCTTTCATAAAAGCATGTTTGGTACGAAGATGCTTTGGGCAAAATATATCAAGATCTGGAGGCGGGAATGTTAAAGAAATCTATTTCCGGTCTACTTTTCAAGATGGCGGTCGTTTTAAGGGAATACTTGTCTGATAATTGTCTATATAGGGCTATAGTCATGTGCTGGTTTCTTTTATTTGTTTTATTTTAAAACAATAATTTCGATACTTTAATACTGTTATAGTTGTGCATTAGTATGTATGCGAAGGTAATACAGATCTATGGCAGTACTGTCCCCTACCGGCCCCCGCTAGCTATATTACACTGTAATGATTTATAAAGATGGCGCCCTTTGGTGTTATTTTAGGAAAATGAAAAGTAAACAATTAGTTTGTAACTGATTTTAATGTAAATGTTCAATATAAAGTGTATTGTAATGTAAGTATTTTGACTGAGGAATTATGTCAAATGAAAGTGGAATTTCTCTAAAAATAATAATGATGACTACGACCTTACAACCCTGAAACTTAAAATCACTCAAGATATTATGGTCCTTTATAAGTGTCTGAAGTTTGATCGAAATTCCCCCAAGGAATGAAGCTGCTGGAGCGCTGACAATGATTTTCTAAAAATAGTTACAGTGACCTTGACCCAAACACCATGAAATTTAAACTTGTCCGAGATATTGTAGTCCTTACTTAGTGTGAATTTTGATTAAAGCTCCTCTGTAACTGAGTGAAGTTTAATCACAATCCTTCATTTACTGTTTTTTTTTTATGAAAAAATAGCTAGCAGATGCTATTTCACACCTAATTAAAACGTAAAATATCATATCACCATTCATAGCATATGTTTACATATCATTACAATACAGTTAAATGTCTTCAACACTAATTGTAATAATAGTTATAACGTGTGTCTTTACAGCTCACATAAGTAATGGAACACAACAGAAGGAGGCTACATTATTTCATCGATGGTAATGTCGGCTAAGGTTCGCTGTATGCGAAGGAAGGAAGGAAGGAAGGAAGGAAGGAAGGAAGGAAGGAAGGAAGGAAGGAAGGAAGTGGAGAGACAAGAAGAGAGCAAAAGAAACATTTCAACACAAACAAGAAACTGTTCTAGGAGAACTCCTTCGAAAACGATATGGGGAGTTCCGAGTGGTTTGCCGTGGAAAATATAATCGGGGCTCACTCTGTAAAAACAAAACGATATGGGGAGTTCCGAGTGGTTTGCCGTGGAAAATATAATCGGGGCTCACTCTGTAAAAACAAAACGATATGGGGAGTTCCGAGTGGTTTGCCGTGGAAAATATAATCGGGGCTCACTCTGTAAAAACAAAACGATATGGGGAGTTCCGAGTGGTTTGCCGTGGAAAATATAATCGGGGCTCACTCTGTAAAAACAAAACGATATGGGGAGTTCCGAGTGGCTTGCCGTGGAAAATATAATCGGGGCTCACCCTGTAAAAACAAAACGATATGGGGAGTTCCGAGTGGTTTGCCGTGGAAAATATAATCGGGGCTCACCCTGTAAAAACAAAACGATATGGGGAGTTCCGAGTGGTTTGCCGTGGAAAATATAATCGGGGCTCACTCTGTAAAAACAAAACGATATGGGGAGTTCCGAGGGGTTTGCCGTTGAAAATATAAGTGGGGCTTACTCTGTAAAAACAAAATGATATACCACGGAAAGTCTACAAGATGTGCCTAAAGCTTTGGACAAAAACCGTGTGGTCTTCATTAAAAAAAACAAAAACTGGTAAACAGAGGCCATTTTTAGCAGGTTGTGTACCAGAGGAAAAACTCGTGGACATTGGACGAATTCAGGAGAATCTCACAGAATGGTTGAAAAGCAAATCCTGAAATCTTACAAGGCGATTCTGCAGCCCAAGGGATGTTGCATAGAGCACGCAAGTGTCATGACGGCCGACTGTTCAGAGAAGCTAAGGCGAATGTTACATCAATGTCAAACTGATTAAAACAGCCACCCTGAACTATAATAATTTTTTCTGTAGCATTCGGGACTTAATAATGAAATGAATGATAATAATACCGAATAATGAAATGAATAATAATAATTAATACAACAATAAAATGAATAATAATAAAACATAATAATGAAATGAATGAAAACAATACCTAATGATGAAATGAATGATAATATAACCTAATGCTGAAATGATTGGCAATAGTATCTAATAATGAAATGAATGATAATAATACCGAATAATGAAATGAATAATAATAATTAATACAACAATAAAATGAATAATAATAAAACATAATAATGAAATGAATGATAATAACACCTAATGATGAAATGAATGATAATATAACTTTATAATCGAATGAATGATAATGATATCGAATAATGAAATGAATGATAATATAACCTAATGCTGAAATGATTGGCAATAGTATCTAATGATGAAATGAGTGATACTATTACCTTACAATGAAATGAGTGATAATAACACCTAATGATGAAATGAGTGATACTATTACCTTACAATGAAATGAGTGATAATAACACCTAATGATGAAATGAATGATGAACGATATGTTATTTATTACATTTTTACCAGTGAAATATCAAAAATTATTCATTCTATAAAAGTGATATTTTTCACTAGTGAAAAATAATTGACCAATCAGAAAGCCCGACATATATGTCAGCACCTGGACAGGGGAAACTACTTTTTTTGTTTACAAATTATCGCTGTAGGCCTAGTTAGCATACGGGGTAGGTTTTTCGTTGATAAAAAATGTAATAAACAGAATATCTAACAGTGTCTTCAGTAATACCAAATATATTTCATGATGCGAATGAATTTGATCTTCAGGACAGAAGAGCGAGCGATCCTTTGACTGTGAAAAAGGGTAACAACACGAGGGTGTATGATTACTCGACATTAACAAACACTAGAAAAGTGCAACCAGGCATGATTGGAAATTCTATCCAGGCAAATCACGGTGCATGGCTGTGAAGCAGCCAGCCTTAGTAGATAGTAAATACTGAAGGTTCAGACAGAATCAGTTGGATATTGCTTAGATCAATGTATCCACGTCGAACTGTTGAAATCGAACAACACGTTGAGAGTGTAAGGAATGCAAAACTTATAAATGTACCAACATGTTTACTGTCGTACGGACTCTCCATGACAACAGTTGTATCAATGAAGGGTATGGATCCAAGCTTCAAAGTTGATGGTTTACTAGTCATTCCACGTTTTCAAGGTGACAAAGTGATGTTGCTACCAGGAATCGAGGATCGAGGCAGGGCTACGTTTAAGGACAGGCCGAAAGTATTATGTGGAAATGTTAGTAGCAGAGGAAGAAAGTAAGCTTAAACTGAGAGACATAAAGAACACGCATGTTGGGAAAGAGAATAATGGTGTATAACCAACCAGCAATAGGGGAAATTCATATTATGTTCATTATATTGAACATTATGAAGCAATGCATAAGAATTAATGAACTTGCTACAATTGAAAATGACATTACACAGAAGGTTTAAGTGATCACTATAGAGTTTCAAAAATGGTGAAATTCTGGCTGTTCGCGAGGTGCAAGAAATACTAATTTTCACCGTTGAATTAGCAATTGTCAAGATATGATTTTTTTTTTCACAAACAAAAGACGCCTGTATTTTACATAAAGAATCCTTTATACGAAATCAACACAACATTTGAACGCGATAAAAATCTCGGAAGAGTACAAACCTTAATTTGAGATTGACGCGATTTTGGCTACCATAATTTTTATTAGTGGGTAAACAATGCGTTGAATTTAGGCATCCCAAACTCAGAAAGGTCAGATGAAACACTTTTCGTCAAAACATTTTTTTTTTCAAATTTATCTTTTATTCATTTTCAAAATTATTTACACAAGACATACAATACATAAAAACACAAAAGACAAACAATACAACATACATATATAGACATGCAATATTTAATATACACTGTACTTGAATATTTAATTGAAACATGGATGTTGTTGTAAGTACAATTACTGATTGACGAAAATGTTAAATAGGCTATGTTTAAAGAGTAATCTATATTCTAATCATGGACCAAAAAGAAAAAAAAAACACACACTCAGAGCAATACATGGAAAAACAGAGAAACCCCCCCCCCCCCCCCCCCCCCCCCCCCCCCAAAAAAAATAAAATAAAAAACAAAACAGAAATAACACTTACAAAAGAAAAAAAGTTTACATTTATGCACAGAAAAACCATCTAAGCACTGGCATATATAATGCACTTAAACAAAAACAACACAAAAATATTAAGATAGGAACATACACTAATATACATAATCCTAGATCAGCAATATTTTATTTAAATATGCTGAGGATTTAATATATTTAATCGGCATAATTAGTAAAATAGAATTTATCATAATATAGTGTCCTTGCACGAGGATAGTATTAGAATTCTAATCATTGTAATATTGTGTGTTTATCTGTTCTTTATTTTTGTCTTCACTTTTCAAATTAAGGAATTTATGTGCTTTTAATTCAAATTTAATATGGTTTTACAGACTATTAAGATTTAGTTTTAATCCTAAACATTTATTTTTGTAAATGTATTGCTTTATAATCAGTAATATCAGGTTATCTAAGTTGAATTTCATATGAATTTCATGTATTTATTTATGTGTTTACCAAATAAGAATTCCAGTTTATCAAATCTTAAACGGAGTTTATTTTGTATAATATTTATTCTAGGGTTTTCTATCAGATTAGATACATTATCACAGTCCCATAAAATGTTTGTTATTGTTTCAAGGTGGTTTTTGCAGAAAGAGCAGAGGTTATTATTTCATTTTCCAATTTTGAATAAAAACGAATTTGTAATTAGTGTTCTGGGATTTATTCTGTATTGTAGCCATTGTAGTTTTGAGTTTGTAGTGGTATTGAAGGGAGATACATAAATTGTTTCCATGTTTCTTCATATATATTGAATAATTGGTTCCATTATCTTCAGCATTAGGTCTGAGTTCATTTTTCCTTAATATCTTATATATTTCCTGAGCTCCTTTTTGTTTCTTAGTATTAATTTAAGATTTATAGGTATGTTAGGTATTATTAAGCTTTTTTTCTGAATTGAATATTTGTTGATTTTTTTAATATATTGATTTACAGCAATCTTTGGTAACTTTAGGAAATTAGTATGGATATCATATTATTCTCGAAATTCTTCGAAACTGTATATAGATTTATCATTTTTAACAATGTCATAAACAATTGTACCCCCGTCTTAAACCAAACTTTATTATTTATAACTTTCCGATCAATCTTTATTTCACTATTAGACCATATTGGATTTTCATGGATATTTTTTTTGTATATAATACTTGTAATGATAGTTTTATACCAAGCTTCCAATGCTTCTTTCCAAAATATATTTTTACAATTTTTGACACTTTTTGTACTTTTTCAATTCCAATATTTGCAAGTATTTGTTGTCTAAATTTTTAATAAGGCTCTAACTTCCTAATTTATTGTACACTCGTCTAATCCAAGTTGTTTTGAGAGCAGTTATGAAGGATTTTAAATGTATCATTTTGAGTCCCCCTCAATATGATGTTTAATTATGATATGTCGTTTAACTTTATCAGGTTTACCATTCCACAGATATTCATACAATATATTATTGATTTTTTATATATAAGTCATAAGGGTTAGAAAGGGATAGGAACAAATGATTGAACTGTGATATTATTAAAGTTTTTATAACAACTATTTTACCAATGGGTGTAAGTGTTCTTCTATTCGACATGGATATTAAAGACTTAAGTTTTTCAATTTTTTTGGTCAAAATTCAGTTAAGTAATTTTGACCATCAAGGCTTGTGTTTTCAACCTAAATATTTTAGAATATTGTCATGGTTACTAATATAGACATATACAGCAGACGACAACATTCTACTTAGTAAATACATTGTATTTGCTCTCAATACTTCTTTAGTAGCAGCCTCTTATTCATGATCGAGAATCGAAACAATATAATTACAATCCGAAGCTAACCTAGGGCCAGAATGATGCAGACGACAACCATAGTTAAACCCGTCAGAGCAGGTCTATCGCCACATAGCGGTCAGGCAAGAAACTAATCTTACGTAAGTCCGCACAGTAATATTGTGTAAAAGGCAAGCTACCACACGTGCATGATGATGATGATGATGATGATGATCAGGAGGAGGAGGAGGAGGAGTTACTCTGCCTTGACTGTAAGTCCCCGAGGTTTGTCGTTACTCTGCCTTGACTGTAAGTCCTCGAGGTTTGTTGTTCCTCTGCCTTGATTGTAAGTCCCCGAGGTTTGTCGTTACTCTGCCTTGACTGTAAGTCCCCGAGGTTTGTCGTTACCCTGCCTTGACTGTAAGTCCCCGAGGTTTGTCGTTACCCTGCCTTGACTGTAAGTCCTCGAGGTTTGTCGTTACCCTGCCTTGACTGTAAGTCCCCGAGGTTTGTCGTTACCCTGCCTTGACTGTAAGTCCTCGAGGTTTGTTGTTCCTCTGCCTTGATTGTAAGTCCCCGAGGTTTGTCGTTACTCTGCCTTGACTGTAAGTCCCCGAGGTTTGTCGTTACTCTGCCTTGACTGTAAGTCCTCGAGGTTTGTCGTTACTCTGCCGTGACTGTAAGTCCCCGAGGTTTGTCGTTACTCTGCCTTGACAGTAAGTCCCCGAGGTTTGTCGTTACTCTGCCTTGACTGTAAGTTCACGAGTTTTGTCGTTACTCTGCCTTGACTGTAAGTCCTCGAGGTTTGTCGTTACTCTGCTTTGACTGTAAGTTCACGAGTTTTGTCGTTACTCTGCCTTGACTGTAAGTCCCCGAGGTTTGTCGTTACTCTGCCTTGACAGTAAGTCCCCGAGGTTTGTCGTTACTCTGCCTTGACTGTAAGTCCACGAGGTTTGTCGTTACCCTGTCTTGATTGTAAGTACCCGAGGTTTGTCGTTACTCTGCCTTGACTGTAAGTCCGCGAGGTTTGTCGTTACCCTGCCTTGACTGTAAGTCCTCGAGGTTTGTCGTTACTCTGCCTTGATTGTAAGTCCCCGAGGTTTGTCGTTACTCTGCCTTGACTGTAAGTCCACGAGGTTTGTCGTTACCCTGTCTTGATTGTAAGTACCCGAGGTTTGTCGTTACTCTGCCTTGATTGTAAGTCCCCGAGGTTTGTCGTTACTCTGCCTTGACTGTAAGTCCCCGAGGTTTGTCGTTACTCTGCCTTGACTGTAAGTCCTCGAGGTTTGTCGTTACCCTGCCTTGACTGTAAGTCCCCGAGGTTTGTCGTTACTCTGCCTTGACTGTAAGTCCCCGAGGTTTGTCGTTACTCTGCCTTGACTGTAAGTCCCCGAGGTTTGTCGTTACTCTGCCTTGACTGTAAGTCCCCGAGGTTTGTCGTTACTCTGCCTTGACTGTAAGTCCTCGAGGTTTGTCGTTACTCTGCCTTGACTGTAAGTCCCCGAGGTTTGTCGTTACTCTGCCTTGATTGTAAGTCCCCGAGGTTTGTCGTTACTCTGCCTTGACTGTAAGTCCTCGAGGTTTGTCGTTACCCTGCTTTGACTGTAAGTCCCCGAGGTTTGTCGTTACCCTGCCTTGACTGTAAGTCCCGAGGTTTGTCGTTACTCTGCCTTGACTGTAAGTCCCCGAGGTTTGTCGTTACTCTGCCTTGACTGTAAGTCCTCGAGGGTTGTCGTTACTCTGCCTTGACTGTAAGTCCTCGAGGTTTGTCGTTACTCTGCTTTGACTGTAAGTCCTCGAGGTTTGTCGTTACTCTGCCTTGACTGTAAGTCCCCGAGGTTTGTCGTTACCCTGTCTTGATTGTAAGTCCCCGAGGTTTGTCGTTACTCTGCCTTGACAGTAAGTCCCCGAGGTTTGTCGTTACTCTGCCTTGGCTGTAAGTTCACGAGTTTTGTCGTTACTCTGCCTTGACTGCAAGTTCTCGAGGTTTGTCGTTACTCTGCCTTGACTGTAAGTCCCCGAGGTTTGTCGTTACCCTGTCTTGACTGTAAGTCCCCGAAGTTTGTCGTTACCCTGTCTTGATTGTAAGTCCCTGAGGTTTGTCGTTACCCTGCCTTGACTGTAAGTCCCCGAGGTTTGTCGTTACCCTGCCTTGACTGTAAGTCCCCGAGGTTTGTCGTTACCCTGCCTTGACTGTATGTCCCCGAGGTTTGTCGTTACCCTGTCTTGATTGTATGTCCCCGAGGTTTGTCGTTACCCTGTCTTGATTGTATGTCCCCGAGGTTTGTCGTTACCCTGTCTTGACTGTAAGTCCCTGAGATTTGTCGTTACTCTGCCTTGACTGTAAGTCCTCGAGGTTTGTCGTTACTCTGCCTTGACTGTATGTCCTCGAGGTTTGACGTTATCGCTGTGATGGACTAAGTCCCCTAGGATTGTCGTTACAGCACTGTGTACGAAAACAGTTAAGCTTTGATTGGTAGCTCAGTAATAGCACTACATTGCCTTATTATGTAAAGCATTAAATTGTTGACAGATAATTATTTCATTAGCTAATAAAACTATCCTAACTACCAGATCAACTTCAGAATGTAAAATATCAATAAGAATACGTCACACAAAAATATAAAAGTATCATAACAATAGCTGATATTTAGGAAACAGTTATCATACAATACTGAATAAAACAAGACCCGTAAAATGAGAATAGAGTCCGCGAAATTACGAGCGTGACGCATTATTGAATCAATTAAATATTTGGATAATTCCAGATGATTAGTTTGTAGTTATTGTTTTTATGTTGATAAATGTCTGGACTAAATACTCATCTCAACTCCATTGGTGGTGCTGGTTGAGGTCCTCACAGACTTGATGTCTTATTCAGGTTCCGATAAATTGCTGTGTGTAACCCGGAAATATAGAACTAGTACCAAACCACGTGTAACGATCATTATCGAACCTGACAAATGATGACTTTTCTCTGGAACTCTTTAGTTGATAAGATGTACATCACAGACGATACATCATTAAGATTACGCGGATATCTTCCATCACGAAACCGATTTTGGTTCAAGTACTGTGAAAAATCCGGAAATATAGAACTACTACCAAACCACGACTAAAATCATTATCAGACCTGAGTTTTTCTGGAACTCTTGAGCTGGTAAGATGTACTGATTTTCGTGATGGAAGCGACTAAACACGTCCCGGACAGCACTGGCTATCACGAAGTTTCGACTGTCACGTGTAAATCTCGAGCGTAGACCATAACAAGAAGCCTCTCTGACACATGGAAGGGTGATATCATTCGAGACGTGAGGGACCTGGGCCATTGTCACGTGCATACTACACAGGAAGTTGAGTATTCCTAAGCGGAGTTGCTGCCAGAGTTTGGTTTATTTTTGTTTAACGTCCTATTAAGGACGTGCCAGGTTTTGAGATGGAGGAAATTGGAGCTAAATAAAGAGTTTGCTTAAGATTACAAAACAAAAACAAAGTTTGATTTGATACATTAAACAGATTGAAAGAATCCAATCTTTGCTCCCGTAATTTGTGAATTTCTTCATAATAATATGTTCAAAATTACTGTGTGAAATCCATTTTTACAATAGCATAATAAACGTGATTTTGACGTATTAAATTGTTGTTTTGTTTCAATCTGTTTTAAAATACTTGATATATAGTATTGCTTTATTTTATTAAACTTATTGATCACACCAAAATACTTAATTTTCTCCCTTTACTAAGTGGGCAATCAAGATATTTTGCTGGTATTTGTCATGTATTAGATCTGTATCCTTCTGATCAATTAAAAGATGGACTGCTGTACAGGGTGAATGATCAAATTCATGAAATGTTATAGATAGCAATGGGTGATAAAATCACAAATATTAACACTTAATTTTCAAAACGAATGAAATATTCACAATGCCATTAGAAAATTAAAAAAAAAAAATAAAATAAAAAAAAAATTGCCGTTCATTGAAGGCAGAAAAAATAAACGGATTTCCACCGAGTTTGAAAAGAAATGACTCCGATAAAAATCCCAGGCAAAATTACTATGGTCACCATCAAAAAATATATATCACAAAACATCAGAGAATACCGACATTAGGGTGTAACAAATCAGTTACGCTGATGATTATATCCATCGTTAAAACAATAAACATTTGTATTAAGAACAGTATTCATATCATCAAGGATAAACTTCCTGCTAAAACGTGGATCTTAATTAAAAGAAAATTTTCTTTAACCAATGGTCAATGTCTTCAATCCTAGTTCATGACGTAAATTTGTATACAAACTTGCAATATCAAACGACGCAACCAAGCTTAGATCCAGGTTTGACCTGCTTAGGAAGAGTTGAAGGAAATCAAAATCGTCATTGATATTACTTATAACTGAATTATATAAAGGATTAAATTTGAGAAATGATTGAGGCTCTGGGTGCTTCCATTTGAACCACCGACGATATGTCTAAATTTCAAGTCGCCAGGATTTATCATTTCCATGTACATAAAATTTTGGTCTCTTATATCATTGTTTATTTGTTAAGATGTGAAACAAAATCATTTTAGGACATTGCCCAAAATATTACAATGTAACACAAATGACGAAGGAAGATAATTTTATGACTCATGCCCCGACCGGTCACCTAATCGCCTAGCCAGAAATACCAGCAGCTTATACCACTACGCCATATCCACGTTATGAAAATCGGCCCGGTACCCATACATGCTCATAGTGACAGATGTAAATATATCTTGAAAGTCTTTTACTTCTTTGAATAACTTTTATCTACATGCTGCACCTACGTGTTCATATCTACCCGTTTATAATGCTCTACTTCTGTCAGAGGATTATAAACCACCTCATGTACTTGCTATTGTCAGTTAAACTAAACACTAGCAATCTCCTTTAATGAAAAGTACTGATCAGCGGAGAGACGTGCATCACTCACTCGATTCGTCTGTGTAGTACAACACGGTGACGACCTTTGGCATACTTTTCTTCACATATTTTAAAAGTTATACGATCGTGTTACTTTTATGACTTAACAAAAATATGTAGGTCAGACAATATTATCGTCCGTACATACATACTTATATACAGTAAGTACAGTAGTTCTGGGCATAGATGACTACGTTCTAGTACACGGTCTTTCCGGACAATTCCTCGAGGTCGTGTCAAAAATGAAAATTTCTGCTGTGCATTAAAACCATGCACATGTGCATGCTTATATAGAATACGACAAACACGTACTTTCAAAAATGTAGAACTTATCCTCAGTTTTGTGCGTAAATTGACTCATCTTATACAATTGTAGTCGTCTCAAATAGCACTTCTGTAAGTAAATGCGTGCACCCGTGTTTATTAGACAATATGTATAGCTAAATGAAACAGTTTCCAGAATGCTGAATTCAGTAAAAACACTGCATACCATTACGCATGCACATTTGTATATTGACCTTGGGCTGGGAATTTGTGTCTTTGTTGCTGACAGATCAAAGGTGATCCTGGAATTTAAAGTTGATTTGAACATGTCATCAAATCTTATTTATCGAAAAAGTCTTAATTATCTTTTACAGCTAATGCGAAATTACTGAAGAGTCTATGTATACAGCACTTATATTTTGCAGACATTTCAGTCTCCATGTTAACTTGTTTGTTGTTCATGTACACTGAATCGTAACATATTGTTCTGTTGGGTCGGTTGGACAAGAGTTGTGATGAATTCATAGAAGGACTTGGAGCGTCAGAGAGGAACAATGTATGAACACGAGATGTTATTGAACTTTAGGAAAGCAGAAGGATATATCTGGTTTTTATACTTATACCGAGAATATTAGGATCTCCAACGAACCATTTGGACTCATATTTCAGTCCTTTTTGGAGTCACCAATTCCAGCCTATCCATTCTCTTTTAATACCATCTGCAACAAAAAAGATAAAAAGAAATGCTTTGGATATTGCTTGACAAACTGATTGTTTGTTTGTGTGTTTATTTGTCAAGGAAAGGACGTGGACGTGATGATTTCATGTTTCTTTTGTACGAGCTTTGGCAGAAACATTCAAGGTATGTATTAACATTATCGGGTCAATGAAATAGTTGATGACATAGATAACTTTTTTTAATAATTCTTTTATTTTTGGAAGATTTTTCACATATTAAACAATATAATAGACATAAATGACAAAGGTAAAACACATACACACACATACTCTCACACTTACACAATGGAATTGTTAAAAAATGAATACGATATTTGTAGATGTCGCCCTTTTCGTATTAACGTTTAAGCCAGGTAAAAAAAGCACACTTTAAAACTGATAAATCATGGTTTTTAAAGGCACGTAAACAGGCACGGAAAATATTTCTAGAAAATTATATATAAGCAGCAAACGTAAGCGTAATTATATTTTCACTAAAACCCTTTTTTTGAAATTTTTTTCCCGTGACTAAGGATGGGTAAAAAAGTAAAATCGATATTTTTAAAATTTAAAATTGCGATAGATAAATGAATAACTTAAGTACCCAATAACTGTTGATGAAATCAAAAATTTATAAAACTTAAAAACAAAAAAAAAAAAAAAAAACAACAACAACAAAGCCAGTGGTGATGATAAAAAAATCACTATAATTATAACAAAGCTACCAAAGACTAATTACCATTCTGAGGTGTGTAGATATTTACAGCTATACTTACCAACAGGTTAACGATAGTTTCTCTGAAGATTTCCGTATAAACTATGAAAGTCAACCGGGTTTGCAAAGAGGATACTCCACCTCTGACAATATATTCTATTTGAACTAATGAAAATTCTTCAGAAAAACAAATTGCGCCTTCAACATCTTTGATTCATTTAATACAGTCTGGCGCGAGATGCGTCGTAGCACAAGCTTTTAGTAAATAACATTAATAGAAAAAAACTATTGTTAATACAGCTGTATGTATAGTGAAATTACGTCCAAAATATTAATTAATGGAGAAAGTTCTTATTATTTCAAATGCAAAAACTGGGTAAGGCAAGGTGAATATATGTCATCACTTTTCTATTGTCTTTCTTAATGATTTACAATGTTTCTTAGCAATAATGAATGCCTTGGATACCAGAGAACAAGATCAGTGTGTACTTTGGTCATACATTATTTTGTCGGGTGGTTGGAAGATTGCTGCAACATGCTCAGAATATAACTAACGTCTTAATGGGACCCAGCTCTACTCTGTGTGCTATCTACTTAAATAAACATATAAACTTATCTCCAAAGAATAGATAAACCAGTCCACTACTTAAACAGTAATTCTAATTTGTGTTTTATCTAAAATAGCACTTTTTACAAATTTCCAAAAAATTGCTCTTTTGACGCGGAAGAGCGATTATGTATTTTTGATATCTGTTCCTCAAACGGACGGACAAAATATTGAAAACGAACAAACGAACAGACAAACTATTGAAAACGAACAAACGGACAGACAAACTACTGAAAACGAGCAAACGGACAGACAAACTATTGACAACGAACAAACGGACAGACAAACTACTGAAAACGAGCAAACGGACAGACAAACTATTGACAACGAACAAACGGACAGACAAACAATTGACAACGAACAAACGGACGGACCAACTATTGACAACGAACAAACCGACGGACAAACTATTGACAACGAACAAACGGACGGACAAACTATTGAAAACGAACAAACGGACAGACAAACTATTGATAACGAACAAACGGACAGACAAACTATTGATAACGAGCAAACGGACAGACAAACTATTGATAACGAACAAACGGACAGACAAACTATTGATAACGAACAAACGGACAGACAAACTATTGATAACGAGCAAACGGACAGACATACTATTGATAACGAACAAACGGACAGACAAACTATTGACAGCGAACAAACGGACAGACAACTATTGACAACAAACAAACGGACGGACAAACTATTGACAACGGACAAACGGACGGACAAACTATTGACAACGAACAAACGGACGGACAAACTATTGACAATGAACAAACGGACAGACAAACTATTGACAACGAATAAAACGGACAGACAAATTATTGATGACGAACAAACGGACGAACAAACTATTTTTAACGGACAAACGGACAAACTATTGATAACGAACAAACGGACAGACAAACTATTGATAACGAACAAGCGGACAGACAAACTATTGACAACGAAAAAACGGACAGACAAACTATTGACAACGAACAAACGGACAGACAAACTATTGATAACGAACAAACGGACAGACAAAAAGGATGAATGATCGTCCTGCTATTTCATGAAGGGACACACAATTGGAATTAGCCATTTTGTAAGTGAATGATGTCCTTACCCTTTGTAAACGCCTGGTCTTATTTTCCTTGTATCATGACAAGGGTATCCATGCAAACCTTTACTTAATGTTTGTATTTGCATTCATATTATCGATTTGGATTTAGAATTATGGTGTTTTCATCGGTGGAAGAAGATAATGAACTGATTTGGAAATAAATTAGAAAAGTTGTATGGCAGACACAAAGTTGTATGGCATACACAAAGTTGTATGGTATACACAAAGTTGTATGGCAGACACAAAGTTGTATGGTAGACACAAAGTTGTATGGCAGACACAAAGTTGTATGGTAGACACAAAGTTGTATGGTAGACACAAAGTTGTATGGTTGACACAAAGTTGTATGGCAGACACAAAGTTGTATGGTAGACACAAAGTTGTATGGCAGACACAAAGTTGTATGGTAGACACAAAGTTGTATGGCAGACACAAAGTTGTATGGCAGACACAAAGTTGTATGGTAGACACAAAGTTGTATGGCAGACACAAAGTTGGGCTCAAATAAGGTTATGTTGGGCTCTTTTGATATCACGAGCAGAAGCAACTGAGAAGGGGACAAAATATAAAACCTAGATATTAACGCCTTTCAATACCAAAAGGGGCTTAGATCCAATATAACTAAAATGAGTTTAACTGCATCATATAGTTGTTTCGTTCTTTTCACTTACGCTTTGGACTGAAAGGGTATTAAATTGAATAAGAAGCGTTGAATGAAACGTAATATATACTGAAAAATGTAGTCTAGATAAGGAGGTACAAAACGCCGTTATTAAAGTCATTTCATAAAGGTACATTTGTATACTTACCACTGCCCCGGATTATAAATTATTGAATATTCGTTCGTTATGGCGGAGTGCCCGACTGAAGTTGATGTGGACAGTCAGGTAAAACATGCGTTTCAGCTTTGTTTATGGGTATGAACACCAATGAATGTGTCGGAGCATAGCTTGATGTGGACGAAACCTTTAATTAGCTTTACGTCGTGAATTTAGGAGAGGGTGAAGAGCTAGGGCATCATATGAAGTGTGTCATCTCTCGCGTCTGTACACAATAGACTATGTTCATTAACCGTGTAAATACAAGTAGTACAAGTGGTCCATTCATGTTATGACCCATAAAACCAATTCAGTCAGACAGATTCGGCGGGGCGGAGTTACACTTGGAACAACAGATTTTTGCTTAAAAATTCAAATCATACAATCTATACAATCCAACACCTTCCCTTTGTGGAATTGTCTGCCCCTAGTTTCCATTTAAGCTAAGCTGCTGTATTTTTTTCATTGACGCTTTCATACAATTGAATTCAAATAATTAAACCAAGTCCTTGGGAATTCTAATTGATTTGGTTGGTCGTCAACTTGATAAAGGATGTCCCTGTCTATGTTGATATTTAATACATATGGTTGTTTCTCGCTTTGAAATCCCCATAACTATTCGAGGAGACTACTTAACATACCTGGACAAATACATTATCATTGAAATATCATTATTATAATTTTTTAATTGTGCTCCAATAGGAAACATTTTACATTTTTTGAGATTATATAATTACTTCAATTCAAAATGTTTCACCAATCACAGGATCAATACGATCATTAAAGGGACACAATAACAATATTTATAAGGATGATATCTTATTAAAGTTCCTCATGTATTTAAGTTCCATACGACTCTGTGGTACACTACTAGAAGTACCAGTGACTGATGTCCATCTGTCGCCAAACAGTTGTTCACTGCTAAGTGTATGTACTTATCTCGCCTACTGCTAAATTTTTGAATCCGGGTGTACTGGTAAGTACCTATCTCGCCTACTGCTAGGGTTTTTGTATCTGGGCGTACTGCTAGGTGTATGTATTTATCTCGCATACTGCTAGGGTTTTTGTCTCCCGGCTTACTGATAAGTACATAGGCGAGACATATACATATATATATAGACACGATCGACTTCCTGTCTACTATAATTAGTTCACGTCACAAAAGTAAAAGTCTGTATCATTATAGTAGCCTAATCACTAATACAAATATGAATTTAATACTTAACTTACACTTGCAATATGTCTAGGATAAAATGCGTATTACAGTCCCAATGAATCATTTTTTTTCAAAGAAAAGAATAAATGAAAATTTACACCCACATTATTAGTACAAATATAAAGAGAAGCAAAACATCAATTTCATTAACAATCGTTACCTGCCCATGCATTAAAGCAATGGCAGTAAGGTACGAATTTGTCCATATTGGAGGGAGACCACATTCAGGAACCAATGCAATGCGAGGTATGTTCATAGAGCAATATAACGGTGTGTTACCAAAATTGTGACACATTTGTATAGAAGTATATCGTACTTTATTTTTGAAATATCTATTGATTTGTTACAATGGAACAAGTGGCATCTTCAGCTTTATTTTTTGTGTTTTCAGTACATGTCGGAAGCATGATAATTCGTTTTATAAAATTCACTTTCAATAGAACCAGGATCACCTGGAATATCAGGCGATTCGGGTACGCAAAATGAGACACGTCATCAAAATAAGGAAGAGCATTTTGTACCAGTTCCCTACATTTCTTTTTAAAAATATTTCATCAATCTTATCATTTGGTTTTCGTCTTACTTGGTGAAGTGGCGCTTTATCCGTCGTCCCTGAGTCAAAAACTTTAACATTAAACAACCTATTCTCACACAAAAGCTAAAAGCATGATAGTTGCCTGATATGTTCTTACAATAAAGTCCGACAAAATGTGCAAGGTCACGAGGGTGTTTGTTAAGGCATTCAAACGACTTCTTCTCATTATGCAAGGCGCCCAGAGTCATAATACTTAGCTGGTGGGGTTTCTGGGATAGAGCCCCAAACATTTACGAAAAGAAATTATCTTGACCTTTATTCAAGGTCACAGGTGTAAATTTTGATGAAACCTTTAAACGACTTTTTGTTCACTCAGAACTTTTTTTTTTTTATATATTTTTTTTAATTTTTAAAGATATTTTTAATACATAAATACATAAGAATCACACACACAAACACACATCGATTCCAATACGTATGGTTTTAAATTTTCTATCATCATAATCATATTATCATCTTCACCGTCATCATAACCTTTATTTTTCATCATCATAATCTCATCCTCCTACTTAAACATTAAAATTATCATCATAATAATAATCATCATCATAATATCATCATCATACTAATCATCCTCATCAACATCCTCATCACCATCATCATAAACATCATAATCATCGTCATCATCATAGTCATCATCATCATCATCATCATCATAGTCATTATCATCATAATCATCATAATAAACTTCATCATCATCATCATCATCATCATCATCATAGTCATCATCATCATCATATCCTCATCCTCATCATCATACTAATCATCATATAATAATACTCATCATCACCATTCTCATCATCATCATCATCAATCTAACTACAAGGATATATATATAAATACATACAAACCATACATACTCCTATACCTGTATACATATTCTGATAAACATACATCCATCACACACATACACTCAAAACATGATATTTGGCTGGTGTGTTCCTGGGATTGTGCCCCTCAAAGTTTGCTTGAGGAAATGACCTTGCCATATATTCATGGTAACATGGTCAAATTTGTTAAAACATTCAAACGACTCCTAGCAAAATAAATCGTCTAGAATCATATTTGACTGGTATGATGTCCCTAGCATCTATGACGAGCGATAGAAGGACGAAACAGCTGTTTGATGTCCCTAACATCACTGACTAGCCCGTCTTAGAATGACGAAACAGCTGTATGATGTCCTGATGAGTCCCAGAAAAGGACGAAACATATGATTAATGTCCCTAACTGCCGAATGAGGCAATTTAATTCATTTTGGGTCTACTGGCTTATTGATAAGTTGTGCGCATCGTATTGGAGGAGCTACTCTGGAATGTTCTTTTTAAGTCCTACTATTCCCTGACTTTATAGGGCCATGTACCCAAGGACTGGTCTCATTTGGTTAGTTTATATCGACGAGGTAGTACTCTAAAGTAAACAAGACAAGCGGCTTTTGTAAAATGGGCAACATCGGTTAGGGTTAGGGTGAAAGAGTCTGTCATTGACATGGCTGCTATTCATGATTGTGGCTTTAAATTGATTGAGTAACCGCCTTATTAACCTGATTTCGCTCTATCAGACTTTCATCTATATCCAAAACTGAAAACGGCCATTTCAGGCACCCTAACCCTAACATGCAGTGGATGACTTTCTGAACAGCCAAGAAAAGGAGTTCTTTAAAAGTGGCATTGAGGTCTTAAGACACCGCCGGCAAAAGTGTATAGATACTGATGAGGATTATGTTGAAAAATATGTCCGGCAAAATTCAAATCCTTCAATACAAGGCTCACAACTTATCAATCAGCCTTCCTATTTGTATTGAAATGTGCTAATATTTGTATGTCTTTTGTACAATTCTGTTATTACAAATAATGCCAATATCACGATGACATTTTGCATTTGTCCATATTATATAAACAGTATAGTTCAGAAAGATGATTGACATGTGGTTCTCTGAATGAAGTTTACTTGGAAAGGAAATATGCGGATACCTTTATTCTGTAATACAATCTGATTATAATGTTATCGTATTGACCACCTATAATTCTAATAATGTTAATCCTTGTGATGTTGATAGTTACACTTGTTTTATATTTTACAGATATACTGTATTGTTTGATGGTAACAATAGTAGTTTTGGCGGATGCCCGTTTTATTAGCTCCGAAAGGACAACTTCATACATACCTTATGGTCTCAACTCACCGTGTGGGCCCAGCTATAGTGACGCTCCTCTGTTCATGCCTATTCGACCTTTACATAGGAATGATGTTCTACCCAAAGTGGAGGAGGTACAAGGCTTAACCAACCAACTCAGGGAACAATACGTAAGAACATTCATTGTATAATCTATAATAAACGTTCCTGTATCACCGACAGCGTTTACAATGCTTCTCACCAAATGCATACAAATGGCGTTCACAGTAAAGAATGATATATAAATAACGCCCACAAATTGCACCAACAGTAAAGAATGATCAAATTAAAACCAACAAAGTGCACCTATAGTTAAGAATTGTATCTAATTAACACCAAATGGGACACACAGTATATAATCGTATCATTCACATCAAATGTCTTGCACAGTAGTGAATTATATATAATTAACACCTACAAATGGCACACACTGTATATAATTGCATCTAATTGATACCAACAAATTTCATCCACATTAAAGAATTGCATCTAATTGACACCAACAAATTGCGCCCACAGTATAAAATTGCATCTAATTAACAGCAACAAATTGCACCCATAATATAGAATTGTATTAACACTGACAAATGGCACCAACTGTATATAATTGTATCTAATCAACACTAACGCACTACTCACCGTGTAGAATTAGATCAAATTAAAACATACAATAATACTGTAATTATAATAATAGTCTTCGCATATCATTTTGTACAACACTAAAACTTGCAAATAAAATATAAAAGCAAAGCGGAAGTGCAATTTTTTATCCGCTCCAATATTTAAGATACGGAAGGAGATACCATAAAATTTGGAGGGTGGTAATATGTAAAGTATATAACTTTTGGAGGGTGGTAATATGTTAAGTATATAACTTTTGGAGGGTGGTAATAGTGTAAAGTATGTAACTTTAGGAGGGTGGTAATAGTGTAAAGTATATAACTTTTGGAGGGTGGTGATAGTGTCAAGTATGTAACTTTTGGAGGGTGGTAATAGTGTAAAGTATGTAACTTTTGAAGGGGTGGTAATAGTGTAAAGTATGTAACTATTGGAAGATGGCAATAGTGTAAAGTATGTAACTATTGGAGGGTGGTGATAGTGTAAAGTATGTAACTATTGGAGGGTGGTGATAGTGTAAAGTATGTAACTTTTGAAGGGGTGGTAATAGTGTAAAGTATGTAACTTTAGGAGGGTGGTAATATGTAAAGTATGTAACTTTTGGAGGGTGGTAATATGTAAAGTATGTAACTTTTGGAGGGTGGTAATATGTAAAGTATGTAACTTTTGGAGGGTGGTAATATGTAAAGTATGTAACTTTTGGAGGGTGGTAATATGTAAAGTATGTAACTTTTGGAGGGTGGTAATATGTTAAGTATATAACTTTTGGAGAGTGGTAATAGTGTAAAATATGTAACTTTTGGAGGATTGTAATAGTGTAAAGTGTGTAACTTTTGGCGGGTGGTAATATTGTAAAGTATGTAACATTTGGAGGGTGGTAGTATGTTAAAATATATAACTTTTGGAGGGTGGTAATAGTGTCAAGTATGTAGCTTTTGGAGAGTGGTAATAGTGTAAAGTATGTAACTTTTGGAGGATGGTAATAGTGTAAAGTGTGTAACTTTTGGCGGGTGGTAATATTGTAAAGTATGTAACTTTTGGAGTGTGGTAATTGTGTAAAGTATGTAACTTTCGGAGGGTGGTAATGGTGTAAAGTATGTAACTTTCGGAGGGTGGTAATATTGTAAAGTATGTAACTTTTGGAGTGTGGTAATAGTGTAAAGTATGTAACTTTCGGAGGGTGGTAATGGTGTAAAGTATGTAACTTTCGGAGGGTGGTAATATTGTAAAGTATGTAACTATTGGAGGGTGGTAATAGTGTAAAGTATGTAACTTTTGGAGGGTGGTGATAGTGTAAAGTATGTAACTTTCGGAGGATGGTAATAGTGTAAAGTATGTCTCCACCGAGATATGTCGCTAAGGCTAAGACAATATATTACCCATTAAGTCGATACTGAACTTTGACTTACAGGAAATAATGTCACTACCCGAGTTTTATTCTGAGGAAGTGATAGGACTGCCTGGACCAGAGGAAATACCTACCACCAGAAATGTAAGATTTGTCTGTTTTTACTTAATACCTAAATCGTCCTTCAGGTGACGACTATACTATACAATACTAGTACTACTACCATACTAATTAAACGGTGATTACTTATTATAAATAGTGATTTGGGTTTAATAGATAACGATTCACCAGCCTGAACAGTAAAACATGTTCTATGAATATTTATTGACGGATTTAAAATCTCTGTTTTCCATGATAGATATTTGTAAACAAATCTTCTTGGTGAAAGCTGAATGGAGAGACGCATACCGCGGGCTGTTACTTTTTCAAAACGAGATTGCTTTCATTTGGTTTGGTTTGGTTTATTTTGTTTAACGTCCTATTAACAGCTAAGGTCATTTAAGGACGGCCTCCCGTGCGTGCGACATGCATGAGTGTGGTGAGTGCGAATGTGTGTTTTGGGAGGCTGCCGTATGGTCGTGTTAGGTCTCCTTATGATAGGCCGGAACTTTTGCCGATTTTTGGTGCTACCTCACATACTGCCGAAGACATCCAGCAGGACACCCCAACCGGTCACATTATACTGACAATAGGCGAACCAGTCGTCCCACTCCAATTATGCTGAGCGCCAAGCAGGAGTTGCAACTACCATTTTTAAAGACTCTGGTATGTCTCGGATTGGAGACAAAACCCAAACCTTCCTCACAGCGGCGAACGCTCAACTAAAGGCCAAAAGTGAGGCCTTGTCAAGGGAGACATTAGGAAGAAGAAAGTTGTTCAGAAAGAAGAGAAAATATAAGATCCCAAATTTAGTCGCCTCTTACGATCATGCATTTTCATGGCAGATATAAACAAAGACATGTGTGATATATCATATTAGCTGTCCTTCTCTGCTGTGTATTTCTCTAAATTTGCATTTTGTGTAATATTGGGTTTTACAATGTTACATGCGTTATAAGTTTCGTGACACAACTGTATCGCATCAACTATATGCATTCTTGAGTACTGAATTGAACAGTTATTGTTCAACAATGCTTAAAGTATTAAAATACATGGTTGTGGACACTTTATTTTTTTGTAATTATGGGAAAGTCTAAGTTTTATGATATGAGGCCTGATCATATTTTCAACAGCAATTTGTGCAGTTATAGTCGTTTTAAGTAATATGCAGATGTTTCTTTGTGCTGTAAAACAACAACTCTGTCTTAAAACAAGGGCGAAATCAAATAAACATATAGGTTTGCATAGAAACCCATTCAAAATTACCAGAAGAATGAGACCATGCGTTCCGGAAGATGATTTGTCTTCTGTTTCAGCGACAACACTTGCCATACAAAATTTACGTAGGACAAATCCGGGTTTAATTCACGTTCTCAAACTAAGAACCGTGGCAGTGACCGCAAAAATACATCGTTATTGTTTTATGTTCATAGTCATAGTTGTTTTAATTTTGATTTTGCTGTAGTTGTATAAGCAACACTCTCTATTATTAGGCGATTGACAAATGCTAATATTATTATAATGTTCTTTATTTTTCTTCTTATAAAAGGATAAACGCAATATTGATATATCATTAACAAAATGTATAATCAAAAATAATTTTTAATAACAGAACAGATGACAGTGACCTTGAAAAGTCCTTCAATTCACCTAAAGATACGTACACTGTACAATCGTGATCTCTACAGAATGTTCAATATCGGATCTGACCCGATCTAATGGACAACGTAAAGAAACAGACAGCTTACAACTATGCTGTATGATAATTGTGATCATACCAGTTCTCATTTTGAGAATTTGACTTTACACAGAATTGCCCTATCTTCATGTGATAGGTGTTGTCGGCGAAGGGTCTCCACGCAAATTCATATTTTGTGTTCGTTTTTCTCTGTTGTAGTTAGAATTACGGTTTCTTTTAATAGTTAATAGTGTTTTTTTGTTTTTTTTTCTTTTTGTAATTTTTTGTTTTTTGTTTTTTTGTTTTTTACATCCATTTTTATTAACAAATGTCTTATGAAACCTTAAAGTTCTTCTGTCAAAATATCGTAGCCAACGATGTACTTGACAGTTTTGCATTTACCGTAGTAAGATAAAATGTCCTTATGTATTACAGGTGACTATTGATTACATCATTGTCTCCCACCTGCTCGTGTTTGTCGACATAGTCTGTACAGACAATCGAAGCCCATTTGATGTCGTGCATCCGCACCGACGCGCCCTCTGGCAGCAACTCCGCTTGGGAATACTCAACCTCCTGTGTAGTATGCACGTGACAATGGTTCAGGCCCATCACGTCTCGAATGATATCACCCTTCCATGTGTCAGAGAAGCTTCTTGTAATGGGCATCGCTCGAGATTTGCACGTGACAGTCGAAACTTCGTTATAGCCAGTGCTGTCAGGGACGTGTTTAGTCGCCTCCAGCACAAATACAGTTTGTTACCAGTCTAAAGATTTAAAACACATTAACCAATTTTCGTGATGGAAGAAATCCACGGAATCTTAATGATTTATCGTCTGTGATGCTGTTATCAGTACATCTTATCAACTTAAGAGTTCCAGAGAAAAGTCATCATTTGTCAGGTCCGATAATGATTGTTACATGTGGTATGATACTAGTTCTATATTTCCGGGTTACACACAGCAATTTATCGGAACCTGAATAAGACATCAAGTCTGTGAGGACCTCAACCAGCACCACCAATGGAGTTGAGATGAGTATTTAGTCCAGACATTTATAAACATAAAAACAATAACTACAACCTCATCATCTGGAATTATCCAAATATTTAATTGATTCAATAATGTGTCACGCTCGTAAGTTCGCCGACTCTTTTCTTACATTTTACGGGTCTTGTTTTATTCAGTATTGTATGGTAACTGTTTCCTAAATATCACCTATTGTTATAATACATTTATATTTTTGTGTGACGTATTTTAATTGATATTTTACATTCTGAAGTTGATCTGGTAGATCGAATATTATCGCGATTATTTGATAACACGTACAGTTTACAACCTACCATTCAGAGTCAAATTATTCTCTTACACAAGGTACATACCTGTGTTCAGTTCAATATCTTGTTTTTATTTGTGTACATATTAAGGAAATTTATGATTCTTTTTATTTTATAACTCTGGCTTAGATTTTAGGTTACATGCTGTGATATTGATTACAAACAACACGGGTACGCTTTTCAATGTATAATATGGTTTTTATCTCAGGGAAATAAGCACACATATATATGCACGAGTAACAATGTATAATAGGGTTTGTATCTCGGGTAAATAAGCAAACATGAGTTACAATGTATTAGATGGTTTGTATCTCAGGTCAATAAGCACACACAGGTCACAATGTATAAGATTATTTGTATCTCAGGTAAATAAGCACACACGAGTCAGAATGTATGATATGATTTGTATCTTAGGTAAAAATATGATTTGTATCTCAGGTAAAAATATGGTTTGAATCTCAGGTAAATAAGCATACACGGGTCACAATGTATAAGATGGTTTGTATCTCAGATAAATATATGATTTGTATCTCAGGTAAAAATATGGTTTGAATCTCAGGTAAATAAGCATACACGGGTCACAATGTATAAGATGGTTTGTATCTCAGGTAAAAGGTTATCGTATAAACCTTAACGTCTTTGGATTACGCTTACCTTACCAGCTCGATAAGGTTTGGTAGAAGGAAATATCGTGATCATTACAAATTTATACAATATGAGTTTTTTTTTTTTTTGAAGTATAATGGTATATATGTTCATATCTTATTATCTGTTTTTGTACTTGTCGTTACGTGCCATTAAATTACACGTGTAACAATGAAATTAACAATATTGTCTCAGTTTATATTATCATGACCGGCGTTTGTCCTTTTAGGAAAATAAGTCAACTCTTATATCTTAGTAAGCAACTGTTTTCCGAGGAGTTTCCAGGCAGTTGTCGTTATGTATTTGTTTATATTATTAATTCTCTATAATATATTGACACACCAGGGAGTTGTCATGATATATTTGTTTATATTATTAATAATCATTATATAATATCTTGATACACCAGGGAGTTTTCATTATGTATTTTGTAAAATATAAGGTTTTCTGTTTTTGACCAATCAGAGCGGACCTTTGTATTCATCTTGTTGAAACTTGCCGATTTTTCCAGTCGAAGCGGAGATAGATACATTGGTTATTTTGCTGTATTTCTGAAATTTTCAGACTAGTTTTTGACAAAATACTCACTTGATGTTAGTTATTCATGCACAGATTCTCCTGTAACAGCAGAAAACTCTTAAATAATGCGTTGATCGGTCCTTTCATAATGGCGCCGTCAAGTTGACGTGGAGTAACGACACAGAGAGATGACGTCATTACTGATTCCCGCACTTTGTGACACTATTAATTTTTCGATGTTTTTGATTTTTGTTTTTAAGTTGATGAAATGCAATAAAAAGAATATTTCGATATTTTTCACTCGTGCTTCGCACTCATGAAAATATCGATATTCTGTCATACTCGTGAAATATATGTTATATTAAACGGGAAACCATTCAATATCCTCTATATATTTCACTGACGAAAATGCAACAATTCTTTATATTTTTAATAATAGATAATATTTTAACACACTAGGGAGTTGTCATTATGAATTTGTTTATATTATTGGTTTTATAGAATATATTGACACGCGTGTGCATTGGCTTATTGTATGAAGCTTTTTTTTTATCAATATTGTATCATATATATTTGAATATCTTTTGACATGTTTTTGTATCTTTTGGGCAATCTTTTGAGATGACGAATTACGAAACAGCATTAACATATCATTTCTGGACCGGAACACAAAAATAAAAACAAATTAGAATCTTTCTCAGTTTTATTATTCCATCAGATAATGAGTTGATAGACATCAGAAGGGTATCCCCTAGACACCCAAGCGTAATTTTAGAAATGAACACTGAAGCGTCAGTGATCCTCCGGACCAAACGACCTGATGGCAAGTCAGGAAAATGATAATAAGTCTCGTATAACAAAATGGACCTTAAATTATAGAAGAGGAGACTTATGTCCACCATAATGGTAACGACAATCCTCGTGGACTTACAGTCCATCACAGCGATAACGACAAACCTCGGGGTCTTACAGTCAAGACAGGGTAACGACAAACCTCGGGGACTTACAGTCGAGACAGGGTAACGACAAACCTCGGGGACTTACAGTCAAGGCAGAGTAACGTCAAACCTCGGGGACTTACAGTCAAGGCAGGGTAACGACAAACCTCGAGGACTTACAGTCAAGACAGGGTAACGACAAACCTTAGGGACTTACAGTCAAGGCCGAGTAACGACAAACCTTAGGGACTTGCAGTCAAGGCAGAGTAACGACAAACCTCATGGACTTACAGTCAAGGCAGAGTAACGACAAACCTCAGGGACTTACAGTCAAGACAGGGTAACGACAAACCTCGGGGACTTACAGTCAAGGCAGGGTAACGACAAACCTCGAGGACTTACAGTCAAGGCAGGGTAACGACAAACCTCGGGGAATTATAGTCAAGGCAGAGTAACGACAAACCTCATGGACTTACAGTCAAGGCAGAGTAACGACAAACCTCATGGACTTACAGTCAAGGCAGAGTAACGACAAACCTTGGGGACTTACAGTCAAGACAGGGTAGCGACAAACCTCGGGGACTTACAGTCAAGGCAGAGTAACGACAAACCTCAGGGACTTACAGTCAAGGCAGGGTAACGACAAACCTCAGGGACTTACAGTCAAGGCAGGGTAACGACAAACCTCGGGGACTTACTGTCAAGGCAGGGTAACGACAAAGCTCGGGGACTTACTGTCAAGGCAGGGTTACAATGTACCTTTTCACTTTTAACCTCGGCGGTTGAACTACTTTTCCTTTCTTGTTGCTGTTGAGTTCTCAGTAGTGCCTGATGATAACGTTTCTAATGAGTGAAATGCAACTGAATGTGCAATATTTGACACACAAATAATTTATGTATAATTATTCACAGCCGTCATTTTGCTTTTGATGGTAAAATCATAATTGATGTTTACGGGTTGATAAATACTTATCCTGTCATATGATTACCCTATTCTTGTGCTATAGACACATGTGACCATAAGGCCATGGCTATTTTTCAGGTTCTAATAAACCGCACCATATTAGTGATTTTATGCTATTTTGATGACTCTGATTTACTCTACAACAGCTGTCGTCTTATCGAGAACATCTAACAAATCTGTAAAGAAATTGTAAAAATATACATAAAGCATCGGTGGTTCAGTGGTTCAGTGGTAGAATTTTCTTAAATGACCCAGATATGTTTTTTATAATTTTGATAACAACTCAAAAATAATATAAGACTCTTTCATATGTGTATATGTAGGATAGGGATATTCCACCCGAGGGGTCACAAAATGTGGTGAAACCCGAGGCTTGCCGAGGGTTTTACCACATTTTGTGATCCCGAGGGTGGAATATCCCTATCCTACATACACACATAATGAAAGAGTCTTTTTCTCTCATATCATTACTGAATTTTTGGCGAAAGTGTCCCTCAGCCATCCATTTTCTTCAATTTTTTAATTTCTTTATTTGACGTTTTTACTAAATATACTTGTGATATTCTGAAAGATCATACCCTATTTTGACAAACTAGGTTTGGACACAAATTTCATTCATTTTGTGGTTAAGTGATGAACGAATGAACAATTCGCCGATAAAATTACCGTAACTTGACCGACTTTTACGTGGCCGTGATGAAATTGTCAACATCCGAGAAAAAGAAGTTCTATCAACAATACTGAAGGCCACCGCTGAAATGAGTTTTCCAACTTCACATATAATTTGATTTGCACCTCGACATATTTAATCATTTCACAGAACACAGAAAGAGTCTTTTAAATGTCAAGTCAAATTTTTTTTTTTTTTTATAAAATACTACGTCACTGCATGACGTCACGACTGTCATTGGAATTCCATTCATAGTTCAAGGATATTGAGAGTGATGTCGATCTCGATCGTCATGACGCGGCGATGTTTCGTGGCTGGTAATTTTAAATTCACTGTGATTTTGGCAACTTCGTGTGTGAACCAGCGAACAGTGACTCTATACGAGTATTCGATCTTTTCTGTGACATAGGATTATATATGTTTAACCGGTTGTCTTGATGGAATGACGAAGGTAGGTCGGTCGATAGGCTAACGATGATCATATATTGAAAGGCTAGGATGGCAGTTAGTTTTCATGGTTACTCTACACAAATATAGACTCTGAGTTACAATTAAAATAAATATTTTTATATGAACATCGAGGGGTGTCATTTTTACCGAATGTTCGTTCATTTAAGAGCCAATTCCCAACTTCCAAATACACAGGTTACTGAGTAGGCCTAACAGTTACTGACAGTACAGTAGAGTAAACAAATTCCAGGGCCCCCTGCTGACGCAAACGGAACCATTTCATAGGTTGTGACGTTTGACATTTTCTTTTTTATATTTTTTTTATTTTACTTCCTGTCATTGCCAGGTGATTGTGTGTGTTTACATGTTTTTAATGACAAATGACAAATATGTCGGGTAGGCAAGTCTGTATTGTACTGTAACTGTTACAACAGGCCTGTAGGCGTAGTCTAACTGTTTGTTACAGTAACGGAGTTATATGTTCGCTCAGATGAAATGTCTAATCGTTTAACCGTGTAGCCCTATTGATTTACTGCTGATATGATATATATTTATCTAAGAATGTATGTATTTTTATAGTTAAGTCCAACGTTTCAAAACCGACACCGACGATAAGGACTGTCGGATGTGAACACAAGCAGACGACGTTGTGAGAGTTGTCCCTCTTGAACGCAGATTAATCCGCGCGCGTGAAATATGGTGGCTCGTTAGGGCCAAGTATCAAATCTCGCATTCTCGCACAGGTCGAGAACGCGAGAATGCGAAAACGCGACGGCGAGGGAGCGAAAACGCGAGAATGCGAAAGAGCGAAAACGCGAGAATGCGAAAACTCGACGGCGAGAATACGAAAACGCGACGGCGAAAACGCGAGATTAATCTCGCACTCTCGCCGTCGCAATTTCGCTCCCTCGCCGTCGAGTTTTCGCATTCTCGCGTTTTCGACCTAAGGTCGAGAGTGCCAGAATGCGAGATTATGCTTTAACGGCCGCCCTCGCACTCTCGCTTCCTCGCATATATATACTTGGGTGTAACCTTTAGTCTACACTCAACTGTATATATATATAACCAACGTAATGTATATCATTATGTATGTTCCTTACGCGAGAGAGCGAGAGTGCGAGGGCGGCAGTTAAAGCATAATCTCGCATTCTCGCACTCTCGACCTAAGGTCGAAAACGCGAGAATGCGAAAACTCGACGGCGAGGGAGCGAAATTGCGACGGCGAGAGTGCGAGATTAATCTCGCGTTTTCGCCGTCGCGTTTTCGCATTCTCGCCGTCGAGTTTTCGCATTCTCGCGTTTTCGTTCTTTCGCATTCTCGCGTTTTCGCTCCCTCGCCGTCGCGTTTTCGCATTCTCGCGTTCTCGACCTAAGGTCGAGAGTGCGAGAATGCGAGATTTGATACTAGGCCCTAACGAGCCACCATAGTGAAATGCTATGTAAGATAGATTTATCTTACATAGCTATCTTACATGGGCAAACTCTATCCAACATGGCGAGATATGAGAGAAATGCTGTTTATTTCATTTCTTTATTACATATAAAATTGGCGTTGTAATTCTTTGATATCAACAAATGATTTCTGACTTCTTAAATTTCCCAACGTATGTGAATGCCTGTCCGGTGGAAAACCCTGGTCACATACATTGTTAGACAATATGATATTTACACATAAATGCATTTGGCGTGACAATAAGGCATGTTCAAAATATATATAATACTAAGTTTATTTGTTTAGGGGTTATACATATTTTTGACAATTCTCCTCCGTTTTTGGTAAACTCTAAGGTCAGTTATCAAATTATATCTATTACTCAATTCACTTTATAAACATTCAAAAGTTAGTCCTCGAGGTTTGTCGTTACCCTACTGGTGGACTGTAGGTCCCCGAGGTTTGTCGTTACACTACTGGTGGACTGTAGGTCCCCGAGGTTTGTCGTTACACTACTGGTGGACTTTTAGTCCTGATGTTTGGCGTTACTCTGCTGGTGGACTGTAAGTCTCGAGGTTTGTCGTTACCCTGCTGGTGGACTGTACGTCCCTGAGGTTTGTCGTTACACTACTGGTGGACTGTAAGTCCCCGAGGTTTGTCGTAACACTACTGGTGAACTGTAAGTCCCTGAGGTTTGCCGTTTCCTTACCGTTGTACTGTAAGCCCCCGAGGTTTGTCGTTACCCTGCTGGTGGACTGTAAGTCCCTGGGGTTTGTCGTTACTCTACTGTTGGACTGTACGTCCCCGAGGTTTGTCGTTACACTACTGGTGGACTTTTAGTCCTGATGTTTGGCGTTACTCTGCTGGTGAACTGTAAGTCCCTGGGGTTTGTCGTTACCCTACTGGTGGACTGTACGTCCCCGATGTTTGTCGTTACACTACTGGTGGACTGTACGTCCCCGAGGTTTGTCGTTACACTACCGGTGGACTGTACGTCCCCGAGGTTTGTCGTTACCCTACTGGTGGACTGTAAGTCCCTGGGGTTTGTCGTTACACTACTGGTGGACTGTACGTCCCCGAGGTTTGTCGTTACACTACTGGTGGACTGTACATCCCCGAGGTTTGTCGTTACCCTACTGGTGGACTGTAAGTCTCGAGGTTTGTCGTTACCCTGCTGGTGGACTGTAGGTCCCCGAGGTTTGTCGTTACCCTACTGGTGGACTGTACGTCCCCGAGGTTTGTCGTTACTCTACTGTTGGACTGTAAGTCTCCGAGGTTTGTCGTTACCCTACTGGTGGACTGTACGTCCCCGAGGTTTGTCGTTACACTACTGGTGGACTGTAAGTCTCGAGGTTTGTCGTTACCCTGGCGGTGGACTGTACGTCCCCGAGGTTTGTCGTTACACTACTGGTGGACTGTAAGTCCCTGAGGTTTGTCGTTACACTGCTGGTGGACTGTAAGTCTCGAGGTTTGTCGTTACCCTGCCGGTGGACTGTAGGTCCTCGAGGTTTGTCGTTACACTACTTGTAGACTCTAAGTCCCCGAGGTTTGTCGTTACCCTGCTGGTGGACTGTAGGTCCCTGAGGTTTGTCGTTACCCTACTGGTGGACTGTAGGTCCCCGAGGTTTGTCGTTACACTACTGGTGGCTGTACGTCCCCGAGGTTTGTCGTTACTCTACTGTTGGACTGTACGTTCATGAGGTTTGTCGTAACACTACTGGTGGACTGTTAGTCCCTGAGGTTTGTCGTTACCCTACCGGTGGACTGTAGGTCCCTGAGGTTTGTCATTACCCTGCTGGTGGACTGTTAGTCCCTGAGGTTTGTCGTTACCCTGCATGTCACGTTTAAGTTCGTATTAATAGTGACACTTATCTCATGATCTATTTTGATAACTCAATATAATATCTAAATCATACGAAATTCATTTGATTGTAGGCTTGAGACACCTCTAGATCTACTTCTACGATTTAACATGTATTTCATTATGCGTGACTCATTTTTATATTACTTGCTTGCCTACTTGGTCTCAAGGACCGGTCTTACAAGAACGAAGCATTTATTTTGTCGATTCTATGATTTCTTGTTGTAATATTCTGTAAATGCCTTGCAGACACCCCTTTCATATGCATTAACTCATTAACTTCACAAATGATAATAAAACTTGAATGCTTCTCAAATGTTTTTATTTTCGTGTTCCGATCTAAAGAATGATATGTTTCGTAATACGTCATTTCAAAGGATTGTGCAAAAATCACACAAGATATCAATATATATGTAAAATGATACAATATTAATAAAATAGTTGTATGCAACAAGTCAAAGAACATACAAAATAAATAATATACATAAACAAATACATGTTAACAACGCCATAGTGTAAAATTACATCATAAGCTTTTTAGGGGGTAATCATATTTCACGATCGAAAAAACCAATTGATTATTTCTATAGAAAAGTTGTTTATATACCCGAAACACAATGTTATAAATCTCGTTTGTATTTATTACCTGAAATACAAAACATATTAGACATTGTTATTCTTGTGTGCTTATTTACCTGGCATAAAAGCCATTTAATAAATTGTTTCCACGGTGCGCTTATTTACCTGAGACACAAACCATATTATACCTTGAAAAGCGTAAGCGTGCTTTCATTTCAATAATTTAAATCAAGTAGTAAAATCTAAAGGTTTAAATACATGTAACCCTATAACTGAGCAGGATTTGTAAACTAGTGTAGAAAATGTAGAAAAAAGCTCATAAGTAATTACAAAATATTGGACTGAGCACAGATATGTCACTTATGTAAAAGAACAATTTTCTTTTGGTTGGTATCTCAGTAATAGTAGTCAATTGCCTTACTTTGTTAAAATGTTAAATTGCTAACAAACAATAATTTCATTAGTCAGTAATGATACCCGGTATACTTTCAGGATAACGTTAAATGTAAACCAAAATGTAAAATATCAATTAAAATACGTCACAAACAATGTAAAATGTACGGTAAAAATAGAAATTATAATAATTAAGATACAATTGCCATACAATAATTACAAAACTAACTCCGACATCTGATGGTGTTTCCATGGAGTTATTGAACTAGTTAGTAATTGTATTTGTGCTGGAGGCGACTAAACACGTCCCTGACAGCACTGGCTATCACGAAGTTTCGTCTGTTACGTGCAAATATCGAGCGTTGCCCATTACAAGAAGCTTCTCTGACACATGGAAGAGTGATATCATTCGATACGTGAGGGGTCTGAACCATTGTCACGTGCATACTACACAGGAGGTTGAGTATTCCCAAGCGGAGTTCCTCCCAGAGGGCGCGTCGGTGTGAATGCACGATATCAAAAGGGGTTCGATTGTCTGTACATACTATGTCGACAAACACGAGCAGGTGGGAGACAATGATGTAATCAATAGTCACCTGTAATGTAATATAAAACATACTAGTATACACTATTTAGATAAACTTTGTAATATCTGAAATAAGGTATTTACAGTTCCGAAGTTAAAATTAAGGCTGTTGCTCAATAACAAGGAAAGGGAAATAAGTGGTATTCATTAATTCTTATGGCAGAATTTTTTTTTCATCAACCCATGATAAAATGATGGCATACACTATTGTACCTTTAAATAGAAATCACAGTTAAAGCACTTCATTGATGAAGTGAAGGCATACAAATTAATTAAAGGTTACAGAGCGCATGATTAATTAAATTTAAATCACTGCCTCCGCTAGGGATCGAACCCGGGACCGCTGGCTTACTAGTCTTACGCTCAACCGATCGAGCTAAAGAGAAGATCTCTCTAGCCGGGCGGTATATTGCGGCTAGTATTTACCAGGGTTACATACATGCAAATTAATTACATATAAATTAATGATGCAGTAAAAACACAATGTCATTTGTTTTCTTGGAAATATGACACGCACTGCATGCTCCAATCACCCGCCAATTAATGAACTGATCGATTCGCCATCACATAATCAGTGTCTCGCGACACACCGATAATCTTATGACAAGCTATATTGCTGCGAATCATTTGATAATAGTGCTTGAATGCCGGATGGGTATTTGTGTGTGCATGTATAACACCGTTATAGTCTGTTTCATTTTTCAGTTTGCAAGAATGTGCTTGTATTCTACAGGTTTTTCTTGGGTAACAAATCTATAATAAACTGAAGAACTTACATTTCTAGTTTGATTCATCTCTGGAGTCCGTGTTATATGCAAAATATTACCTAATTGATCAATCGATATCCCTTTTATTTCTCTCAGAGCCAAAACTTACGTTTTGAGAGGTAGATATTTCTTCTGGTCCAGGCAGTCCTATCACTTCTTCAGAGTAAATCTCAGGCAACGGAATCCTTTCCTGCAAGTCAAAAGTCAAAGTTTCGACTTCAAATGGTAGAGGTCTCAAATACATCGCTTGCTCCAGTCGCTGCTATTCTTATTTAACCATAATCAATTTAATGAGAGTTACTGACGAACTCTTCAGGAAGAATTAATAAATATAATTTTTATTTTATAAAACCACTAGACCAGTTCCGCAGAAAGTTTCCTCTGTGAGAATACTTGCCAGTGACAAATTGCTTTCTCGAAGGAGATGAATGACGAACCAAATATATCGTCGTATTCTACGCACAATTAGTACTTTTGTATAATAGTTAGAATTAAGGTACTATTGTATCATTTCTTGAAAATAAAAAAATAAAATAATAATAATATATAGATTATTCAATACTCTATAGTTTTCCATTATTAGTGTCGATCGCTGGACGACAAACCTACAACCCAAGGTTTCTAGACATGCAAATTGTTAAAATTTAAATTTATGAAATTTTTTTTGTCAAATAATCTCATTAAAACAAGTCTTTCTTTGTCCAGTATTCGTGTGGGGTGAATCATACGAATGGATCGTGACAAGGATTGAATAAAAACACTAATGGATCTTACATATTGATCCCTGAGCCGGTTAATAATGCCTTGAACGTCATCCACTATTGGCAGAACATCAGTCCCCTGAAACAGTCGAACAGGCATGAACGGTCGAGGAGCGTCACTATAGCTGGGTCCACACGGTGAGTTGAGACCATGAGGTATGCATGAAGTTGACCTTTCAGAGCGAATAACACGGGCATCTGCCACAACTAACATCATCACCACCAACAACCACAGTATATCTGTAAAATACGCAATAAGGGTTTTTCCAAGCATCACATTACGCTATGAAATTGTATGGCCGGCAGGGCCAAATTATTACAAACACACACATATGTCCTATTTACAGGTAGAATACGTTGAGAGGAATGAATACAGTTCTGACACTAAGAATAAAAAGGATTGAGCTTTTCACGCACAGATCACATACACAACAGTAAATAGCCGTTTATAATAGAAGTAAATGACAATTGAAGTTTTGACATTGAAAATGACACGCAATGAAGTCCTTATTACAGATTCAATAAGGTTGTTATACTCCGGAATCCGCAATCATTTTGCTTTAGTAGGCATTTGTTTGATGTAATTATTTGTTGAAGGACATTTTTATCAATAGTTGACGTTGCATTTATTATAACATCTGTCTTTCAGACTGGTCATATCATATAACATTGTTCATATAGAGCAAACCACTTTTCTTATCCTACAAACATGTCGTTGTCGTAGCATAAATCATTTTATCTAAAAATCGAATAATTGGTAAAAAAAAGTTCTTCGAATGGGACTCTGGCATTTTTTAAAACTGAATCTGGCATATTTCTAAACTGACATAAACATT